>NW_020200751.1:28347-34175 GCF_001531365.2 Cynara cardunculus var. scolymus
CAATTATGATTACAATATGGGTAACACATACACCTATAGAGCACATAATAGGCATATATCCAAGTAAACTCACAATAGAATTCGGTTGAATTAAAGCGAATGTCAAACCGAGTGGTCGAATCCTATTTTCCAAATCAAAGTTGGAAAACCACCTCCAAGACTTCCATACAAGCTCAAACAATCCCTGGAATATATATATTCAAAGTCTCATTAGTGAAGCACAACAAGAACTCACTCAAACCTTATTTCGATTAAGGTACTCTACTTTGGATTTCAATATAAATACTCAACTTGCAGAGCTGTTTTACCTCTTTAAAACTCAAAATCACCAATTCAGATCTAAAGACAAGTTGTAGCCCTTTCTCTTACCTTTCTAGGGCCTATTTATTCATAGTTTTTCAAATTTTATATGACTTTCTATGATTTTCCAGAAACAGGGCTGTGATCATCTTATCAAATGCTCAAAACACCCATTTTCATCTAAAACATTATCAATACTAGCCCAATAAGTTCCAAATTCATAGTTTCACTTATTTTTACCAAATTCCACATAAAACCATTGATAAACCATGATTATAACATCAATTTCTACTAATCTCATTGTATCTCAAATTGACTCCTAAAAGTCAACACTTGTTCTTGAGCTAACATCATACTTTTCAATTAATCTTACAATCCATCCATGGATTTCACATACTAACACATAATAACACTTAAACTTAACATATTTTCATGATTTCATTACTAAATCATCACATGCATGGACWCAAAAYTRATCAATTATGCACAACATCGAAAACAAGATAGGAGATGAGTTTTACMATTGATTTCTCCACAAATCCTTCAAGAATCTTGATAAAACACTTGATTTAGGGATAGATTAACTCCCAAGTGTGTGTAATCGCACCTTAGAACACCAAGACTGATTTTGAGAGAGAACGGGGTTGAAAATGGGTAAAATGGGGCTGTTTTGGGGGTTTTCACGTCTTAAACCCGAGTTTGGTCGGGTTGACCCAATTTGGTACCCATTTTTTACTACTAGACACTAAAAATTGCATAACTTTTTGCTCGGGAATCCGTTTTCGATGAGATTTTCGCCTATGCACCTGAAATGAGATAACCTACAAGTTCCAATAAAAAGATTCCATTGTTAAAACCCAATGCTCAAAACCATACCCGAAAAGTCGATGTTTTCAACACATAATTAAGCGTATTAGGAAGATGGATGTTACACGTGAGGATGGTCCTTCCAGATGACTAAAAACGAGGCAAAAGCATCGCAGGATGTAGTGATAGGTACATTCCTTCTGAATTCAAWACGTGCTAAGGGGTTATTTGACTCTGGTACAAACTTTTCATTTGTATCACCAATGTTTGCTCAAACTGCACGTCTGAATTCTGTGATACTTGAGGATGAATTAGTAGTTGATACTGCTAATAGTCTGGAAACTATTACAAGTATGTTTAATAACTGTAATATTATGATTAAGGGTTGTGAACTTCCGATTCGGTTATTTCCCAAAACAATGAAGGAATTTGATGTAGTGGTGGGTATGGACTAGTTGGCAAGGTATCAGGCCAGTATTGTTTGTAATCAGAAAACGATAAGAATAACGCTACCAGACCAACGAGCAGTTGTTATTTATGGTGATCGTCAGAATCACCATACCAATATTTTGTCAGTAATGAAAGCCCAGAAAAAGTATTCGGAAGAAATGCCAAGGATGTTTGGCATAYGTAATTGATATGAAGAAAGAAAAGAGAAAAGAGGAATCGATTCTGATTGTTAGTGAATATCCAGAAGTCTTTCCAGAAGACTTATCAGTATTACTACCAGATAGAGTCATTGAGTTCCAAATTGATTTAGTACCAAGGGCTGCACCAGTAGCAAAGGCGCCATACCGTTTAGCTTCATCTGAATTAAAAGAACTTATTGCACAGTTGCAAGATTTATCTAATAAGGGATTTATTAGGCCCAACACTTCACCTTGGGGTGCCCCAGTCTTATTCGTCAAGAAGGATGGGTCAATGCGAATGTGTATAGACTATCCTGAATTGAATAAGCTGGCAATCAAAAACAAATATCATTTACTAAGGATTGATGATTTGTTTGACCAATTGGTGGGAGCAAGTTATTTCTCCAAGACTGATTTACGGTCAGGGTATCATCAGCTCAAAGTCAGGGAAGAAGATGTCTCCACAACAGCATTAAGAACAAGGTACGGGCATCACGAATTCTTAGTTATGTCATTCAGCTTAACTAATGCGCCCGCAACCTTTATGATTTAATGAATAGAGTATGTAAAGAGTATCTTGATAAATTCATTATTGTATTTATCGATGATATTCTTATATACTCTAAGACCAAAGAAGAGCATGCGGAACATCTTCGTCTAATATTAGAATTATTGAAGAAAGAAAAGTTGTACGCAAAATTATCTAAATGTGAATTCTGGTTGAGAGAAGTTCAATTCCTGGGTCACGTCATCTCAGAATCAGGGGTAAAAGTAGATCCAGCGAAAATAGAAGCAGTTACAAGATGGAAAAATCCTTATGAAGTCCGAGGTTTTTTGGAACGTTAAATTCCAGTGGGAGGAGAACAGCAAGAAGCTTTTCAACTGTTAAAAGATCATCTTTGTAGTGCACCAGTATTAATTGTATTCGTCTTGAAAGTTTATAAATGGTCTATAATTGCAAAAAGTCAGCGTGTTTGACTTTTCTTTAGAGGTTTGACTTTGACCTTGTCTATATTAGGTTGACCATATAAATATGGCTTAGTCTTTGTAATTAGGAGAGAGAGGAGCTTATTTTGTATAATTCATACGTAATAAGAAAGGTTGACCAGTTGACTTTCTCTCTCATCTTCATATGAATGTTCATACATGATAAATCCAGAATCTGAAGATATTATGAAGATTGATCAGATATTGTGGACACACAATTAGTATCAGAGCAAGTTGTGCAAGAAATCAGATTAAAGAAATCAGATTCATTCAAGATAAGTGAATTTTTTCGGGATTTGTTTTCGTGTTCTTCGCGTTCTTTATTTTTTTTAGTTTTTGATCCGATTTTTTTCATAAAATCTTGTGTTTTTGTGTTAAAATCATGATCAAAATGCTTGAAATTGCATTGTGAATCTTTGTTATTCACAAAATTTTATGATTTGATCATTTTTTTTCAAGATTTAATCGGATTTTTGTGTTTTTAAACTTTTTCGTGTTCTTGAATTTTTTTTAAACCAATGTTTTTGATCCAATTTTTGTTAAGTTTCTTTTAGTTTTTGTGTTTTTTGTTAATTTTGATCTGTTTTTTAATATTTTTTTGGTTGATTTTTGTTAAACCGGCCAAAAATTTTCTTTAAGGCCCAAAAGGCTAAACCGTTCAATTTGTCTTCTCCGCATAAACCTTGACAGTAGAAGCTTCAATCGTATTGGAATCTGGTTCATCTTGTTATCTCGACCGGATTATTCACCGTTTGATTCTTMTATTCAATCAATTTCTAGACTAAGAGTAAACCGCACAAAGCATCACCGGATTTCTCAAGCGGTATTCATCTTCACCGCACATCACTTGAGCGGAGAACGAGCGGAGAGGTACACCGGACGATTTCAGGTAAGTCAATCTCAAGTTTAGGTTTATTTTTTGAGCGGTATTCATCCTACACCAGACATGCTTTGATCAGTATTCATCTAAACCGGTCACCATTTTACCGGATTAGGGCTCTGATTCGTTCAGTAGGTAAGTTTTCTTAAGCGGTTTAGGACTTATTGTACATCGAAGAAGTTTGAGCGGACTTCTAATCTGCTTGATTTCATTTACCCAGTTTCATATATCATTTTCTGTTTTTGATCCAAATTGGGTGTATATTGTTTCTTGATTCAATTTCGTTCATCAAAATCGATTGCATTTTTGACAGCATCCGGTTTAATTTCAAGTCTTCACAGGTTTATCATTGTTGTGTCTGGTTTAATTTTGAGCGGATTAGTGGACTTAGAAATTTTGTGCATCGGTGTTTTGTCCGGTTTACTAAACCGTTTGTCTCTGTTTCAAGGTTTAACAATTGTGGTTCTTGCTGTCCATTATTCTCATCAGGTTTTGTAACCTATCATGGTATTATAACAATATCAACAAAGGGCAGGTTTAAGAAAGTTAGTCAGATTTCAAGTTCTTATATCACTCGTGTGGCTCGATATCTGTTGGTATAAATTGCTTAGATTGTTCGATTGCTTTATCATCGAATTTACATAGATCGATTAGAGATTGGCTTAATGTCTGTTGTGTAAACCTAACTAGTGTGTGATACATGCAGTTTAGACAGTGTGTGATTTTAATATCAAGACAGTACTGTTTGTTAACTGGTGGTCTTTTTGTTGTATTGTTATTTTGCTGTTATTTTGGTGAAACATAAAGTTTACACAGGTTTAAGAAGCAACAGTTTTTGACAGCTCAATTTTCTATTCATAACTTTTGACAACAGCTTTCTTGACTGAGTTAGTGTGTAGTATTGACATGCTTTAAACAGATTTGAAGCGATTTTGGAGCTAAATGTTGAGCAGATTTTGTTAAACAAGTTGCTGTGTGTTTGTAGATTTGAGGACTGTCAAGACTGAAACAGCAACTCGTTTTTTGTTTTGAAACAGCAAAAACATTGTGACAGCAATAACATTGTGAGTAACAACAAGTTTTGTAGATGGTGACATGTTCTTTGTGATTGACAGGTTCTTTGCAGTAACAACATCAAACTTTGACAGGTTTKTGTAAACTGTTTTGGTTTTGCTGTGATMTGAGTTTAAACACACAAGTTCATACTGTCCAGAACCAGTAAATYGCAGGAATCTGTTAAGCTGTGTCTGTTTGTTTCATTTTGACAGCTTCTATTAGCTACACAGGTTTTGGGTTTCTTAGTTGATGCCAAGCAGCTGTGTTGGTTGGTTATGGTATAGCACGAAAAGGGACTTCTGCTTTCAACGAGATGAGAATTGCATAACAAAAGACTTGATCGCTTGTTTCTTTACTTGGTTCACTTTGGAAATAATTGATGATGACTATCTAGAAAACCATCAAGTTTTCCATGCTTATTCTCGTAATCAGATCAATACAGGGGCACAATCATTTTTGTTGAGCCTACTCAGAAGAGTTAAGCTGTTTTATATTATGTCTTCAAGACCAGCAGCAACAAACAGATTTTGTTGTGCTGTGTTTAAGCAGCAACTTCAAACAAAATAGCACAACAAAGGTAAAACAGCAGGTAAAACAGCAGATAAAACAGCAGGTTTGCATTTTGATCTTGAAATCACAGTAGACTTATTCTGGAATCACAGAGACATAAAGACAGTTGTGCTTGACTGTTTTGATTTTGTTATTTTAGCAACAGCAGGATCTGGTTTAGTATGTGCATGTGACAGGTTCTGTTTTGCTTTTGGGATTGTAAGTAGCAGCTACATAGTGCAGCAGCAGCAACAGCAGTCTTTAAAACAGGTGACAGCAGTAAGTGAGGCTGTTACATTTCAATTTCAAGAACAGATTGTACTTGTTGTTTTTGAGTAAACTGCATATTAGTCTAAGTCACACTGCATATACTCACAAACCATACAGTTCTATCTTAATCATTTTGCTACAGTGTGCACACACAGGTTGTGTATTATTTGCTGTTTGTTTGTGTTTTTGAGGACTTTCCAGTGTCAAGTTTGCAGGGAAGGGCTGTGCTATGTTGTGCTGTGTTGGTGTAGAGAAGAAAGTGTTTGTGTTGCTGTATTTGAAACAGTGTGCAGGACTGTTTCTTATTTGAAACAGCAAATCTAAAACAGAACTTTGGAACTGTTTTAGCA
>NW_020200751.1:37375-44163 GCF_001531365.2 Cynara cardunculus var. scolymus
AGTCTGATAAATTTGTGTAGTCCACACGGTTTATCTTTTTGAGCCTAAACAGAAGCATAAGTTGCTTTATTCTTTTACACTACACAGATTTAGCATTTTATATGTTAATTTGCCAAAACGTTCATAGATATGCTATTTTTTAGCTATCGATGATTGAATGGAAGACCTGGTGAGATGAACATCAAAAAGTCACATATATATAGTACAATCGTTGTACTGAGTATATCTGTTATACTCACATGCCAATCTTTATATAAGATTGAAAACAAGTTCATACGTTGAAATTGGCTGTTACCTTCCCATTCCCTTAATCTGAAAAGATTAAATAAGTGGATTTGCAAAGATCTACTTACAATTTCATGATTTGACGGCTTACATGGAAAATTTCATTCATCTTGTGTATGATGGAATGATTCTCACTTCATCATAAGGGGGAGTATATGTAATAATGAATGAAATATTCATTTCCGAACATTGTTAAAGGGAATCTGATGTAAAGATCAAGGGGGAGTAACTTCTAAAATGGCAAAAGACTCAAAAGAAGAAGTGCGACTGAAGATGATTAAAGAAAGATTATTTGTGTGCTACATTGACAGAGAGATGTTGAATGTGAAGATCATCTTAACTACAGTTTACTGAATGATTATTTCAGAAGATACTTTGAAGATCACATCTTGTAAAGTGTTTCTGAAGAATGTTTTTGATCTACATTGTCAAAAGAGAAGATCACCGTGATTCTACATTCGARGGGGAGAATGCTAGAAGATCTTTCTCAACAGTTGATTGATTGAAGATTTCTTGTGAAGAAGACTTTTTGTGCTTAATGTTTCAAAGTTCAAACAAGGACTCAAAGCGCAAAATTTTCTTTCAAGTCTGAATACAAAGGGGGAGAATTTGTTAGGACTGAGAAATTAGTATTAATTGTATTCGTCTTGAAAGTTTATAAATGGTCTATAATTGTAAAAAGTCAGCGTGTTCGACTTTTCTTTAGAGGTTTGACTTTGACCTTGTCTATATTAGGTTGACCATATAAATATGGTTTAGTCTTTGTAATTAGGAGAGAGAGGAGCTTATTTTGTATAATTCATATGTAATAAGAAAGGTTGACCAGTTGAATTTCTCTCTCATCTTCATATGAATGTTCATACATGATAAATCCAGAATCTGAAGATATTATGAAGATTCATCAGATATTGTGGACACACAGACTCTACCTGATGGATCTGAAGACTTTGTGGTTTACAGCGATGCCTCAAAATTAGGGTTAGGATGTGTTCTGATGTAGAGGGGAAAAGTGATTTCTTATGCGTCAAGACAATTGAAAGATCATGAGAAGCAGTATCCAACCCATGACATGGAATTAGCTGCAGTGGTGTTTGCTCTGAAAATTTGGAGACACTATCTTCTGGGACCGAAATGTCAGATTTATACTGACCATAAAAGTTTACAACATCTATTCAGCCAGAAGGAATTAAATATGTGACAGCGTCGATGGATTGAACTGGTTAATGACTATGATTGTGAAATCCTTTACCACTCGGGAAAAGCTAACATGGTGGCTGACGCTTTAAGCCGAAAAGAAAATAGTGGAACCGTTAAAGCTGTGGCAATGAGAATGAACTGGATCCTCGACATTCGTAAGGGAATTCAGAGATGCCAACAAGAAGCTGTATAAGAAGAATTTGTTAAAGTAGAAAAGTTAGGTAAGATAATCTCAACCTTGGAACAAAATGACGAATGACTAATGTGCTTTCAAGGACGAATTTGGATATCATGTTTTGAAGATATCCGAAATACAATATTAAACAAAAGCCGTAAGTCCCGACACTCTATTCATCCAGGCACCAATAAGATGTAGAGAGATTTGAAACCTTTTTATTGATGGCCGTGGTTGAAAAAGGACAAAGCTAGATATGTGGAACAGTGTCTGACATGTTTACAGGTTAAGATTGAACATCAGAAGCCATATGGAAGTCTTCAATATTTAGAGATACCTGTATGGAAATTGGATCACATTACCATGGATTTTGTTATGAAGTTACATCAAACTCCAAAGGGGTACGACGCGATTTGGATAATTGTTGATCGTTTGTCTAAATCTGCGCATTTTCTACCGATAAGAGAGAGATACTCTATAGAGAAGCTAGCACAGATTTACATCAAAGAAATTGTTACTAGACACGGTATTCCATTGTCTATTGTCTCTGATAGAGATAGTCGGTTTACTTCAAAGTTCTGGGAAGGGTTACAGAAAGCCTTGGGTTCTGAAATCTGACTAAGTACAGCTTATCATCCGCAAACTGATGAGCAGAGTGAAAGAACTATCCAGACTCTTGAAGATATGTTAAGAAGTTGTATTATTGACTTCGGGGGATCATGGGAAGATCATCTGCCGTTAATAGAGTTTGCATATAACAACAGTTACCATTCCAGCATTCAAGCGGCACCGTATGAAGTGTTGTATGGACGTAAATGCCAAACGCCGTTATGTTGAAATGAAGTGGGTGAAAGACAGTTGACGGGTCCTGAAATTATCCAAGAAACTTCTGAGAAAATCGAACAGATCCGTGAAAGAATCAAAACAGCGCAAGATCGCCAGAAAAATTATGCAGATAATCGTTGAAAGCCGATTGAGTTTGGTATAGGTGATTTTGTGATGTTAAAAGTTTCGCCATGGAAGGGTGTCATCAGATTTGGGAAGAAAGGAAAGATCAGTCCAAGGTATGTGGGGTCGTTAAGAATATGTAAACGAACTGGGCCAGTAGCATATCAGTTAGAACTGCCAGAAGAGCTAAGTCTGATTCACAATACTTTCCATGTGTCAAATTTGTAGAAATGTTTGGCTGATCCAAGTTTAGTTGTACCATTGCCAGAGATTAAATTAGACAGTAAGCTGAACTTTGTGGAAACACCGGAAGCCGTAATTAATCAAAAGATCAGGGTGTTGAGAAACAAAGAGATAACTCTGGTTAAGGTTCAGTGGAAGTTTCACAAAGGACCATAATCGACATGGGAACTAGAGTCAAAAATGAGATCAGAATACCCTTGGCTTTTCAATTAAAGGAATTCCGGGACGGAATTCTTTTAAGGGGTGGATAATGTGATAACCGGATCCTGGTTATCACCCAAGGTAAGTAGTATGTGATTATTTGATAAGTGATTACATGATAGCATGATAAATTTGTTATATTTGATCATGCTAGTATGTGGAAATTATGTGCATAATATAGATGCATGTAGGTGATTATGTGTATATATAGATACACACACATGCATGTTATGAAGTGCATGGTGTGTGTGTATTCATGTGACCGACCTTCCTGTTTTGGAAAGGTATAAAAGGAGGGTTCAACCTCCATTTGCATTTTGTGCTGCTATTTGTGAGAAGTGTTTGTGCGATTTAAGTTGACCGGATTCAAGATCAAGTTGATTTCAAGTACCTGATTTCAGAAGGTTTTTCAAGGTGAGTAATTTCTAAACCTTTTGCATAAAACTTATTATTGGTTTTATTTGAATGTTGTTTATTTTGGAAAGAAATCGATTATTTGTTTAAGGGTTTTATCCGAACGAAGGGTGACCAGATTATTCTTAAATCGAACAAGGGTTGGGTGATTAAGCCCTAAACCGAACAAGTGTTAAGCGGTTTAGTTTTATACCGGTTAAGCACTGAGCGAGTTATGAATGATAAATGTGGTAAATATTTTGAACGAAGAAGTATGAATACGACCATGTGGTGACCGGATTGTTTTAAATTGGATAAGTCTTAGGCGATGTACTATCCTGTGACATCCATCATTCTTGGAGCATCTTGTTAGCACCTTTGTAGGGTACATATATTTAGAGCTATATTTATTTAGGATGTAGTCGTGATTAATTGAAATTCATCTGGCTTTGTTCCCAAAATATAGTTCAGTGAACCTTGTTTCGACAAATAGTGGATAAAGTTAACTTATGTAATGCCAAAATACATTAACAACTGCTCCAAAGATAATAAAGTTGAAATTTTAAAGTCCAAATTAAAAATATAAAAGTCTCATTTGAATATCCAAATAATTTTACCAAAAATGTGGAACTTGGATCTAATAATGATACCTTTATCAATTTTTGTCAAATTATATTTTGGTATAAGGTTAAATGGATTTTAAATCGATTAAAAGAAAAATAATTTTAAATGGACTTGGGCCTTTGAGGCCGGCCCATTTCCTTTTCTTAAATCCTACATATAAATACTCCACCTCCTTTTAGCAAAAAGAAAACTTTCCTCTCCCTAATCTGTCTCTCTTTTTAGAATCAAACCACTCCAGCCGAGTTCGTTTTCAAGGAATCTTTTCAAAACCTGTCAATCTTGAAGAATATTCAAGATTTCAAAGAAAAAGGTATTAGCCTAGTTATCTTATTTTATTGTAATAACAAAGATCATAACATATCCACACTTACTTCTCGTCTATGTAACTAAAACTTTCTTGAGAATCTAAAGTGGGAGATTATACATCAATGACATGAAAATGTCTTCAAAATGATGGTAATCTTTGATCTGCAAACATTAGAACTCAAGAAAAGTTGGTAAAGAGGCTTGCATGTGGGTTTTTAGCCATAAAGTTAAGTTTTGAACCTTCAAGTTCTTGATGCAAGATATCCATGTGAAAAGAACCTTGCTGACAGAATCTTGCATGCATTCTAAATCGGATTATTCTGTAAAAACTCGTTAAAAATAGATGAATCTTCTTTTAGAAGCTAGCTGAATGTGTTAGCTTTAAAATAAATTTAAAGCTCTTTGGAAAATGATGAGTTTAGACCTTCAAATGGCCGCCACTCGAAGAGTTTGCAATCTGTTTTGGGGGCTGTCTCACTCAAAAAGTGGTAAGGTAATGATGATTACCTTAAACCCATTTTTAGTTCTTGAAATCAGGGAAAAGTCTGTTTAACTCCCTTTTATGGTAGATATAAAATTTGGACATAAAAAGAGTGGTAGAAGGTTCCTTTTTGGCAATGATTTATGAGACTAAAATGTCATATTCAGAATTTATATTGTTCCAAATGGCAGCTTTTTGGCGCAAAGGATTTAATTATAAAATATACATTTTGGGCTATTTTTAGAGCAATTAACAAAAATATAAATTTTAAATCCTAAAACCCATTGGCATTACATAAGATATAACTTGACTATATCTCTGTCAAGAACCCATAGGTAATCTACTTTCTGGTCATTGGACTGTTTAGGAAGGTTGGGGCAAGACGTTCAGCGCTTCAGACGTCATCAAATTCTTGGATATTCAACGGCTAACTTGTGAGTTTTTCACGGCCGTATTTTTAATGCTTTTTGTTTATTTAAACTCGGGGAAAAGCATGAAGTTATGCAAACTATACTTTATTTATAACCATTGGACTAAAGAACTGTTTAGTCGATGCTTTGTTTAAAATCTTTGGACTAATGAACTATTTAGTCAAAACCGTTGGGCTAAAGAACTGTTTAGTCAAGTTTTGTTTACTGTTTTGCACTATGATATAAATGCTAAATTGATGTGCTTGGGAGTATGTTTCCAAATAAAGTCCCCGTCCGTAAACGCTACTTGTTAACTAGGGCATGTCCTCGGGCCGTGGTATTGTGGATAGCCGCTATTGTGTTGACAGTCCCACCCAGAAAGGGGTGCACATTTCCTATGTTTTATTGGTCTAATCATGTGGAATTTGGACCACCGCTAAATTAGTACTACTACGAACTGTGGGACCTAAGTGAGTGTATGGGCTACTTATGGTCGTTCGTAAAATAATGGGGCACATTGGTCAGGAAAGGCTCGGTAGCGTCTCAAGTTTCTAAACATCGTTATAGATTTACATTTATTATGTGCAAAAGTTACGTATAGTTTTGCAAGAATTGATTTATGCATTGTAACGTTTTGTGCATGTGAARACCAGTGAACTCACCAACTCTTTGTAGTTGACTTATTTTATGCTTCATGCTTTTCAGGGAGTAAGTAAGAAATGAAGTTTTTGGAGCATGTTTGTGGCGATACCGATTAAGCTCAGTGTTGAAGCTTTTGTAAAGAAGTTTTCTATTCCATCTTGGTTATGAATATTAAATTTGAACTTTTGTAAAAACTTGAATGATGTTATTTATTCTGTTGCTGTGACTCGCTTACCTGTTACACCTCGTGTTTCCGCTTTAACGGGGTGTGACAGATTTGGTATCAGAGCCTCAGTTATAGAGAACATCGTTTTTTTCTTTAAAAACCACAAACTATAACCAAGTATTTTCAAAATAGCTTTCAAGTAATTTAAAAATATGCTTTTAGACAAAGCGGGTCGCATTATTATAAGTCAATTAAGCAAAGCCTGATCACCTATGTTTAATTTACATATAATAGAAGAACTTAATCGGTTGTATTAAAAGTATGCTCCAGTTAAGAAATTGTGTGAAAAGCATGACTTTGTATGTGTTGCATGATTTATGAATATCCAATGCGCTAGACCAACCAGAAGCGCTGGTCAGAAGGACCAGAGGCGATGGGTAGAAAATCCCTTGTATTGTAAGTGTCCATGATTAGACCAGAAGCGCTGGTTAGAAGGACCAGAGGTGAAGGATTAGAAAATCATTAATATTGTTAAGTGTCCATGATTGGACCAGAAGCGCTGGTTAGAAGGACCAGAGGTTAAGGATTAGAAAATCTTTAATATTGTTAAGTGTCCATGTTGGACTAGAAGCTCTAGTTAGAAGGATCAGAGGCGATGGGATAGAAATTCCTTAAATTTGTTAAGTGTTTATGTTGCACCAGAAGCTCTGGTTAGAA
>NW_020200751.1:44367-59929 GCF_001531365.2 Cynara cardunculus var. scolymus
CCATGTAATTGTTAAGTGTCCATGTTGGACTAGAAGATCTGGTTAAAAGGACCAGAGGCGATGGGATAGAAATTTCTTAAAATTTGCTAAGTGTTCATGACTGTACCAGAAGCACTAGTTAGAAGGAACCAGAGGTCGATGAACTAGAGATCCATTGATCCGCGAGGTATGAAGAACCATAGGTCAATGGACCAGAGATCCATTGATCTGCAATGTAAGTTGAACCAGAGGACCGATAAGCTAAACTTCAAAATCTTATAAGTCTGGTAAAGAAACCAGAGGCTTTGATACTATAACCAGAGACTTGGGCTATCCTAAGGCTTTACCTTGATTGCCATCCTTAGCCTTGCTTAGAAGCTTTTGTTATGACACTAAGCATTTTTAGATGGTACATTTAGTAACTAAGATTATTAATGTCGCAGATCACTATGGCATCACCTACTCCTAGTGAATATTCGGCCGACGAATCCGGTTACGTGGTTCGTCGATCCAAAAGGAGCTCATCTATCAATGAAGAAGTGGACCCTTATAAGCATGAGGACACTGCGACTAGTGGGGCATTTGTTTCACCACCGGCATCTATATTACCCAAATCGGAGCCAGTACCCAATATCCCACCACTAACCTATCATGGTTCAAGGATTAGAGTTACGCCTAGGAAAAGTGTTCCATTGCCTCGACGGGTGACATTTGAGAACTATGTTAGAGTTAGAGGAGAGTCATCCCAACCACAGTTAGGGAGCAGGATTTCTCAAGTGGTGACCGGAGTACCTGCATCCTACACTCGGGGCATGAATTTGGCTGAACGAGAATGGGTGCGGAGAATCACATCAGATACTCCAGTTCACCAGACCCGGCTGGGATACCACCACCATATCTTGAACAACCTGTCCGATGTGATGGAAATGCACCACCATCGTATGATGAGAAACACGGATGTCGTCATTGCTGCGAGATGGGAGATTAGGAGATTGTACAGGTGGATGGTGGTGAGCGGGATGATGATGTTGATATTAGGAATGCTGATTGGTTGGATGTTGTTTTAGAAAGGCTGAATAGCGATAGGATACCCACTCTTTGGCAAAGAAACTCAAGAACTTGTCTTGATAGGCTGTAATCAACCAATGAATTTTTGATGTCTTTTGAAAAATGTTTGTCTACCTCGAATCGTGATTAAATATAAGGTTTTTCTGTTTAGTTATATAAATGCCTGAATGTATCCATTCGATGAATGTTCTTTGCATCATTAAATGACTGGAAGTTATTGTCCTTCTTGTTGCCATAATAATGATGAAATTCCCTTCTGACTTAGGCCATAGAAAATTCCTCTAAGAAGAGAAAACTCTGAAGTTGCACAACTCGTATCAAAACAACTATTGGCTGCACTCCCCAACATTGTCAGCCAGGAAGCGGCAGGATTGAACGCTAATCAACCAACCAATTCTGAGCCTAGAACACCCAGAGAGTGCACATATAAATGCTTCAGATATTGTAACTCAAAAGAATTCCATGGAACCGAGGGAGCCGTAGGATTATTAACCTGGATTGAGAGTATGGAATCTGTCCTCCATATTAGTAAATGCTCTGAAACAAACAAAGTAGAATATGCTACGTGTTTACTGCAAGGTCGAGCACTTACATGGTGGAACACATTAGTTTAGACTAGGGGTCGAGAATCGGCCAATCAACTTCCGTGGGAAGAGTTCAAAAAACTACTTAAACACGAATACTGCCCAAGAAGTGAACTCCAAAAGTTGGAAATGGAGTTATGGAACCATGAGATGAAAGGGGAAAATATAGCTGCGTATACTGCCCAATTCCATGAGTTAGCGAACTTAGTGCCACATCTGGTGACACCCGAGGAAGTTCGGATTGAGAGATATATTTGGGGATTGACTCCAAAGATTCGAGGAAACATCACCTCGACAAACCTAAAGACCCTACCGGAGGCAATAAACGTTGCCACCAAACTCACAAATAATGCTGTTCGATCTGGAGAATTCGCCAAAAGAAAGAGAAAGATGGAGGAGCATGGGAATCGAAGATTTGGGGGAATATTTTACAAGAATAGGAAAGTAGCAGGGAATTTTGGGGTTCAAACCCAGGTGGTGAACCAAGGAAACAAGCCTAAGTGCAACAAATAACAATATCCACACTGGGAAATTACATCATCTATCAAAGATGCCACAGAGGTGGCCATGCCACGAAAGATTGCAGGAAGCGATTATGTTTTGATTGTGGGAGTCCGGACCACATAAGGAATGTTTCCCCAAAGAGAAAACAAGGAACAAATGCTAACCAAGCCCAATCAGCCAATCAAGGAAACCCAGAAAGTCAAGCACGGGGCCGAGCATTTGAGATTGGAGCGAAGGAATCTAGATATGATCCCAATGTGGTTACAGGTACATTTCTCTTAAATAATGAATTTGCAATGGTATTATTTGATTCAGGGGAAGATAGAAGCTTTATATCATTAGATTTTAAGCCGAATATTAACTTAAAGCCCCAAAGGTTGAAAGAAGCTTATACAATAGAATTTGCCAATGGCCAAGAAATTAAGGCTAGAGATATAATCATGGGTTGCACCCTAAGTTTAGCCAATAAGGATTTTAGTATAGACCTTATTCTGATTAAGTTAGGAAGCTTTGATATAGTCATAGGAATGGATTGGCTATCCAAAAATCGAGCTGAAATAGTCTGTTCGGAAAAGGTTATTCGAATTCCTCAAGAAGGACAAGAAGGAAGTGACTCAATTGTAATTCGAGAAGACGAGCCAGATCGAAAAATTAGGATAGTATCATGCATGAAGATGCAAAAGTATTTAAAGAAGAATTATGTCGCATTTTTGGCATATGTTGTTGATAGGAAGGTAAAAGAGAAGTGTATTAATGATTTCCCTATAGTTTGGGAGTTCCTTAATGTATTTCCTGAGGATTTACCAGGATTACCCCCACCGAGACAAGTTGAATTTGGTATCAACTTAATCCCTGGAGTTGCCCCAGTGGCGAAAGCACCATATCGATTGGCTCCATCAGAAATGCAAGAATTGTCAGGTCAACTCCAAGAATTATTGGATAGAGGATTCATAAGACCTAGTTTCTCACCATGGGGTGCACCGGTGCTATTCGTCAAAAAGAAAGATGGGTCAATGCGAATGTGCATTGATTATAGGGAACTTAATAAGTTGACCATCAAGAATAGATACCCCTTAAGAACCGATGATTTATTCGATCAACTCCAAGGTGCTGTATACTTTTCAAAGATCGATCTACGATATGGATTTCATCAAAAGTGAGAATTTGAGAGGAGGACAACCCCAAAACAGCATTCAGAACCCGATATGGTCATTATTAGTTTTTGGTTATGCCATTCGAGCTAACCAATGCACCGGCAATCTTTATGGATCTGATGAATAGGGTTTGCAGACCATACCTGGATAAATTTGTAATCGTTTTCATAGACGATATACTGATTTATTCACGAAGTAAGGAGGACCATGAGCAACATCTGAGGATGATATTAGAGCTACTTCGGAACCAGAAATTGTACGCAAAATTCTCCAAATGCGAATTCTGGATTCTTGAAGTACAATTTCTTGGTCACGTGGTTAATGAAAAAGGGATTCAGGTAGATCCTGCCAAGATTGAGGCCATTAAGAAATGGGAAGCCCCAAGAACCCTGATGGAAATTCGTCAATTCCTTTGCTTGGCAGGCTATTAACGCGATTCATCGCGAACTTTTCAAAAATTGCACAACCACTCACAGCTTTAATTCTGAAAGACAAGAAGTTTGTATGGGGAGAGAAATATGAAGAGGCATTCGAGACCCTTAAGCAAAGACTGTGTAATGCACCTATCTTATCCTTACTAGAGGGTTCGAAAAACTTTGTGGTATATTGTGACGCATCACATCAAGGACTAGGATTTGTACTAATGAAAAAAGATAAGGTCATTGCATATGCCTCAAGGCAACTCAAAGTGCATGAGAAGAATTATACTACGCATGATCTAGAGTTGGAAGCCGTAGTATTTGCATTTAAGATTTGGAGACACTACCTTTATGGTACCAAATGCACTGTGTTCACTGATCACAAAAGCCTTCAACACATCCTCAACCAGAAGATCTTAAATATGAGGCAGAGAAGATGGGTTGAATTGCTTAGTGATTATGACTGTGAAATCAAATACCATCCCAACAAAGCAAATGTGGTGGCCGATGCTCTGAGTAGGAAGGAAAGAGTGAAACCAACAAGGGTGAGAGCGTTGGGAGCAATAGTAAGCACCAGTCTGAAGGCACAAATTCTCGAGGATCAAAAAGAGGCATTAAAGAAGGAGAATTTGAAAAAATGAAACTCTACACCACATACAAACTAAGTTTCAACTGAAATCAGATGGAGTGTATTACTTAGGAAACAAGGTTTGGATACCTAAGATTGGCAATCTTAGATCCATAATTTTGGATGAAGTCCAACGATCAAAATACTCAGTCCACCCGGGAGCGGATAAGATGTATAAGGATCTTAAGGAACACTATTGGTGGCCTGGAATGAAGAAAGACATTGCACTTCACGTAGGCAAATGCTTAACCTGTGCAATGGTCAAAGCTGAACACCAAAAACCATTCGGTCTACTTCAACAACCCGAGATTCCCAAATGAAAGTGGGAACAAATATCGATGGATTTCATCACAAAGCTGCCCAGAACTGGGAAAGGGCATGATACAATTTGGGTGATTATAGATCGACTGACGAAATCTGCTCATTTTCTACCGATCCGGAAAGACTATAAGATGGAGAAGCTGGCTCAGATTTACATAAATAAAATAATTACTCGGCATGGAGTACCTCTCTCCATTATCTCGGATAGAGACAGTCGATTTACGTCAATATTTTGGCAATCACTTCAAAGAGGGTTGGGTACACGTATGGATCTAAGTACTTCATACCACCCTCAAACTGATGGACATACAGAAAGAACAATTCAGACATTGGAAGACATGTTGCGTACATGTGCCATAGATTTTAGTGGAAGCTAGGATATGCACCTTCCGTTAGTCGAATTTGCATACAACAACAACTATCATACCAGTATTCAATGTGCGCCTTATGAAGCATTATATGGACGTAAATGCAGATCTTCACTCAGTTGGCTAGAAATTGGCAATCGACAATTAACTAGACCTGATATTGTCCAAGAGACTACTGACAAAATTGTAATCATCAAGGATCGACTCAAGGCTGCAAGAGATCGCCAGAAAAGTTATGCTGATAATCGGAGGAGACCATTAGAGTTTCAAAAAGGAGATAAAGTACTCCTAAAATTCTCTTCATGGAAAGGAATAATGCATTTTGGGAAGAGAGGGAAATTGGGTCCTCGATATATTGGTCCATTTGAAATAGCCGAGAGAATTGGACCAGTGGCATATAAGTTGAAACTGCCACAAGAGCTGAACACTATTCATGATACATTTCATGTGTCAAATCTTAGAAAGTGCTTAACCGATGAAACTCTGGTCATGCAATTGGGAGATGTGCAAATTAGCGAACATCTGCGCTTCATTGAAAAACCAACAGAAATCATGGATAGAAAAGTCAAGCAGTTGAGGCACATCAAAATTCCAATTGTAAAAGTTCATTGGACATCAAGGCATGGACCGGAGTACACGTGGGAAAGAGAGGATTTCATAAAAAGCAAGTACCCCCAATCGAGTCCAAAGTTAAGGACTGACGAATAAATTTCGGGACGAAATTTTTCTGACTTGAGGAGACTGTGACATCCGTCATTCTTGGAGCATCAGGTTAGCACCTTTGTAGGGTACATATATTTAGAGCTATATTTATTTAGGATCTACTCGTGATTAATTGAAATTCATCTAGCTTAGTTCCCAAAATATAGTTCAGTGAACCTTGTTTCGACAAGTAGCGGATAAAGTTAACTTATGTAATGCCAAAATACATTAACAAATGCTCCAAAGATAATAAAGTTGAAATTATAAATATAAAAGTCTCATTTGAATATCCAAATAATTTTACCAAAAATGTGGAACTTGGATCTAATAATGATACCTKTATCAATTTTTGTCAAATTATATTTTGGTATAAGGTTAAATGGATTTTAAATCGATTAAAAGAAAAATAATTTTAAATGGACTTGGGCTTTTGAGGTCGGCCCATTTCCTTTTCTTAAATCTCACATATAAATACTCCACCTCCTTTGAAAATTCTCATTTTATCCACATTTTAGCAAAAAGAAACCTTTCCTCTCCCTAATATCTCTCTCTTTTTAGAATCAAACCACTCCAGCCGAGTTCGTTTTCAATAAATCTTTGGAAAACCTGTCAATCTTGTTTAACTCCCTTTAAACAGACTTTTCCCAGATTTCAAGAACTAAAAATGGGTTTAAGGTAATCATCATTACCCTACCCCTTTGAGTGACACAGCCCTCAAAACAGATTGCACACTCTTCGAGTGGCGGCCATTTGGGGGTCTAAACTCATCATTTTTCCAAAGAGCTTTAAATTTATTTTAAACCTAACACATTCAGGTAGCTTCTAAAAGAAGATTCACCTATTATTAACGAGTTTTTACAAAATATAACCGATGGAAGATGCATGCAAGATTCTGTCAGCCAAGTTCTCTTTACATGGTAAACTTGCATCAAGAACTTGACGGTTCAGAACTCCGCTTTTAATGGTCAAAAAGCCACATGCAAGCATCTTTACCAACATTTCTTGAGTTCTAATATTTGCAGATCATAGATTACCATCATTTTGAAGACATTTTCATGTCATTGATGTATAATCTCCGACCTTAGATTCTCTAGAAAGTTTTAGTTACTAGAACGAGAAGTAGGTGTGGATATGATAGAATCTTTGTTATTACACTAAGATAAGATAACTAGGCTAATACCTTTTCCTTGAAATATTGAATATTCTTCAAGATTGACAGGTTTCTAAAGATTTCTTGAAGATGAACTCGGCTGGAGTGGTTTGATTTTAGAAAGAGGAAAGGTTTTTTTTGCTAAAATGTGGATAAAATTAGAATTTTCAAAGGAGGTGGAATATTTATATATCGGATTTAAGAAAGGAAATGGGCCGGCCTCAAAGGCCCAAGTCCATTTAAAATTATTTTTCTTTTAATCAATTTAAAGTCCATTTAACTTTATACCAAAATACAATTTGACAAAAATTGATAAAATATTATTATTATTGAATCAAAATTTTCACCCTTTTTGGGTCAAATTATTTGGACCTTCACCTAAGACTTTTATGTTTTAACTTGGACTTAGAGATATCAACTTTATTATATTTTGGGGCATTTTCTTAATATTTTTGGCATTACATAAGTTGACTTTATCAATTATTTATCGAAATAAATCTCACTGAACTATACCTTTGGGAGCTAAGCCAGATGAATTTTAAATCAATCATGACTAGATCCTAAATAAATATAACTCCAAATATAGGTACCATACAAAGGTGCTAATCTGATGCTCCAAGAATGACAGATGTCACAACTACTGTGGTCTGTAATCTTTATTTCTTTGTGATTTAAAGATTTAGGATGAAGGTTCTTATTGGAAATCATAGTCTAGATGTTATTGAGGAGAAAATAACAGGTTTGGCCTGAAACTTTATATAAACCTTGTTTGGTTAGAAAAAGGTTTAAAAGTGGCATTATATGAAACCTGATTGGTTCAAAGGTATGAGATCTGAATAGTTGAGTGTTTAGCTTGAAAAGTGGAAAGAATCTGGTATTATGTCTCTATTTGTTCATATATTTATGAATAGTTGTTTACAATAAAAGTTTTTGGTGATTTTCACCCTGTAATAACATAAATAGGGTATCTCACTAGACCTTTAGGTCTAACCCTCGTTTTGTGATTTTAACTATGTATTGCAGGAGGTACCGACGGTAAGGGGAAGGGGAAAATGTAATATTTTCCTAATATGCATTTCTACGTGAAGATCTATCTTTGATGTACAGTTTTGATTATGAACATTGATTAGTGCAAGAAATGTATTTGAATTTTTGGACCTTGTATTATGTATAGAGATTTCTTGTACAAAGGGACCTGAATGTGATATAAACATGTATTTCTTTTGTATGAAATATGTGTTACATGCAATGTGTGTTATGGGGCGTTACAGAAAGTGGTATCAGAGCATTAGTTTAAGGGATTTAGGTATTTAACCGCATGATACCTAGACTTAAACTGTTTTTATTGCATGTTAAGGGTCCCGGACATAGTTAGCTCCATTGGAAATAAATATGATGGGTTGAAAGAACAGTGTGTAAGGTAAATTTTAATTACATCTGGCCAGTGTAATTATGAATTTACAGGTACACATCTGAACTTGAATACTTCATTATATTTGGGAATGTGAATACATGATTATTAACACAAAAATCTATAGATGTCTAGCCGAACTCGAAGATCTGAAAGAGTGGCTCGTCCAGAATCTGAGGAAAGGGAAGAATCACCCATAACCTACCGACTAGCACGTCTAGAAATAAAGGTCGGAAAAGATCAAGGGGACGAGGTAGAGGAAGAAGTCAGTCTCAGGGAAGGGGCCGGACCGAAATACATTCTGAACATGAAGAATCCCATTTTGGGAATGTTCAGGAGAGATCGGTGCCACACCCTGAATATGTAACCAGGGATATGTTGGCTGAAGAAATGGGAAAGTTGCGGGACACTTTGACTTTTATTATGGGAATTCTAGCCAGGGTAGAAATAGAAAGAATAAAAGTTCATCCCTTGATGCCAGTTACTCATAACAAGGAGGGGGATATTAAAATGTTTCTGGCATGTAAGCCACCAACATTTTCTGGAGAAAGAGATCCAGTGAAAGCCGTGTGCTGGATTAAAGAAATGGAATCAGTATTCAACACCATTCGGTGTCCGGAAATAGATAAAGTTCGATTCACTTTTTCTGTATTAAAGTCAAATGCTTTGTTCTGGTGGGAAGTTAAATCGTCGGCCAGAACAGATGTTTTACAATCATTGTCTTGGGCAGAATTTGTGGAACGATTCAAGAACCTGTTTTGTCCTAAGACAACAGTTAGGCAAATGGAAGAAGATTTTCTGAAGTTGGAACAGGGAAATGTAACAATTCGAGAGTATACCGAAAGATTCATTGAATACTCTCGCTTTGCTGAACATTATGTTTCAACCGAACCCAGGAAGATAGAAATGTATATTTGGGGTTTGAAACCCTCAATCAGAGAATTTTTAATTGCCATGAACCCCAATATCTTTTCATTAACGGTAGATGCGGCCGAATTGACCGAACGAAATAAGAACCGGGAGCCAGAAGGAAAGGTTGTAGAGAAGAGA
This sequence comes from Cynara cardunculus var. scolymus, assembly GCF_001531365.2. Taxonomy (NCBI): domain Eukaryota; kingdom Viridiplantae; phylum Streptophyta; class Magnoliopsida; order Asterales; family Asteraceae; genus Cynara; species Cynara cardunculus. The sequence goes on from NW_020200751.1 coordinate 53,706, forward strand.
AAATGGGAGGGGCCTTCATCTTTTCGAGGGCCGAAAACTGTAAGATATTATAACAGATCTGAACAGAAGATCAGTGAGAAAGTCTGCTCACAGTGTCGACAGGTTCATCAGGGTGAATGCAAGAGGGATCATAGGAAAAGTTATAAGTGCGGCGAAGCAAGTCATCTGTCCAGAAATTGCGTAGCTAACGGAAGGTGTTTTAATTGCAATTCTCCGGATCATATTCGACCGAATTATCCCTTGTTAAGAACTCCACAATTGACAATGGGAAGTAATGTGTCGGATACTCGGGGAAGACCTACTGTGAATAGAGGAGGGCAAGGAGGGGCGCGAGGACGGTCCTTCCAGATGACTAAATATGAGGCAGAAGCATCGCCGGATGTAGTAACAGGTACATTCCTTCTAAATTCATACGTGCTAAAGTGTTATTTGACTCTCATGCAAACTTTTCTTTTGTATCACCAATGTTTGTTCAAACTCCATGTCTGAATTCTGTGATACTTGATGATGAATTAGTAGTTAGTACTGCTAATAGTCAGGAAACTGTTACAAGTATGTTTAATAACAGTAATGTTATGATTAAGGGTTGTGAACTTCCGATCCGGTTATTTCCCATGCCAATGAAGAAATTTGATGTAGTGGTGGGTATGGACTGGTTGGCAAGGTATCAGGCCAGTATTGTTTATAATCTGAAAATGATCAGAATAACGCTGCCAGACCAAGAAACATTTGTTATTTATGGTGATCGTCAGAATCACCATACCAGTATTTCGTCAGTAATGAAAGCTCAGAAAAGTATTCGAAAGAAATGCCAAGGATGTTTTGGCATACGTAATTGATATGAAGAAAGAAAAGAGAAAAGAGGAATCAATGCCGATTGTTAGTGAATATCCAGAAGTCTTTCTAGAAGACTTATCTGGATTTCCACCAGATCGAGTAATTGAGTTCCGAATTGATTTAATACCAGGGGCTGCACCACAAATTTTTAGTTATGCCATTCGGTTTAACTAATGCTCCCGCAACCTTTATGGATTTAATGAATAGAGTATGTAAAGAGTATCTTGATAAATTCGTTATTGTATTTATCGATTATATAAGATAAATTCGTTATTGTATTTATCGATGATATTCTTATATACTCTAAGACCAAAGAAGAGCACGCAGAACATCTTCATCTCATATTAGAATTATTGAAGAAAGAAAAGTTGTACGCAAAATTGTCTAAATGTAAATTCTGGTTGAGAGAAGTTCAATTTCTGGGTCATGTCATCTCAGAAATAGGGGTAAAAGTAGATACAGCGAAAATAGAAGCAGTTACAAGATGGGAAGCTCTAAAAAATCCTTCTGAAGTCCGAAGCTTTTTGCGATTGGCTGATTCTTACCGTAAGTTCATTCAGAACTTGTCAAAGATAGCCATGCCATTGACTAAAATGACTCAGGAGAACATTAAATTCTAGTGGGAAGGAGAACAGCAAGAAGCTTTTCAAATGTTAAAAGATCATCTTTGTAGCGCACCGGTATTGACTTTACCTGATGGATCTGAAGACTTTGTGGTTTACAGCGATGCCTCAAAGTTAGGGTTAGGATGTGTTCTAATGTAGAGGGGAAAAGTGATTTCTTATGCGTCAAGACAATTGAAAGATCATGAGAAGCAGTATCCAACCCATGACATGGAATTAGATGCAGTGGTGTTTGGTCTGAAAATTTGGAGACGCTATCTTCTGGGAACGAAATACCAGATTTATACTGACCATAAAGGTTTACAACATCTATTCAGCCAGAAGGAATTAAATATGCGACAGCGTCGGTSGATTGAACTGGTTAATGACTATGATTGTGAAATCCTTTACCACCCGCGAAAAGCTAACGTGGTGGATGACGCTTTAAGCCAAAAAGAAAAGAGTGGAACCATTAAAGCTGTGGCAATGAGAATGAACTTGATCCCCGACATTCATAAGGAAATTCAGAGATGTCACCAAGAAGCTGTAAAAAAAGAAATTGTTAAAGCAGAAAAGTTGGGTAAGATAATCTCAACCTTGGAAGAAAATGACGAAGGACTAATGTGCTTTCAAGGGCGAATTTGGATACCATGTTTTGAAGATATCCAAAATACAATATTAAACGAAAGCCATAAGTCCCGATACTCTATTCATCCAGGCACCAATAAGATGTATAGAGATTTGAAACCTTTTTATTGGTGGCCAGGGTTGAAAAAGGACATAGATATGTGGAACAGTGTCTGACATGTTTACAGGTTAAGATTGAACATCAGAAGCCATATGAAAGTCTTCAATCTTTAGAGTTACCTGTATGGAAATGGGATCACATTACCATGGATTTCGTTATGAAGTTACCTCGAACTCCAAAGGGGTACGATGCGATTTGGGTAATTGTTGATCGTTTGTCTAAATCTGTGCATTTTTCTGCCAATAAAAGAGAGATACTCTTTAGAGAAGCTAGCACAGATTTACATCAAATAAATTGTTACCAGACACGGTATTCCATTGTCTATTGTGTCTGATAGAGATAGTCGGTTTACTTCAATGTTCTGGGATGGGTCACAGAAAGCCTTGTGATCTGAAATCCGACTAAGTACAGCTTATCATCCGCAAACTGATGGGCAGAGTGAAAGAACTATCCAGATTCTTGAAGATATGTTAAGAAGTTGTATTATTGACTTTGGGGGATCATGGGAAGATCGTCTGCCTTTAATAGAGTTTTCATATAACAACAGTTACCATTCCAGCATTCAAGCGGCACCGTATGAAGTGTTGTATGGACATAAATGCCAAATGCCGTTCTGTTGGAATGAAGTGGGTGAAAGACAGTTGACGGGTCCGGAAATTGTCCAAGAAACTTCTGAGAAGATCGAATAGATCCACGAAAGAATCAAAACAACACACGATCGCCAGAAAAATTATGCAGATAATCGTCGAAAGCCGATTGAGTTTGGTATAGGTGATTTTGTAATGTTAAAAGTCTCGCCATGGAAGGGTGTCATCAGATTTGGGAAGAAAGGAAAGCTCAGTCCAAGGTATGTGGGGCCGTTCAGAATATGTAAACAAAATTGGGCCAGTAGCATATCAGTTAGAACTGCTAGAAGAGCTAAGTCTGATTCACAATACTTTCCATGTGTCAAATCTTCGGAAATGTTTGGCTGATCCAAGTTTAGTTGTACCATTGCCAGAGATTAAATTAGACAGTAAGCTGAACTTTGTGGAAACACCGGAAGCCGTAATTGATCAAAACATCAGGGTGTTGAGAAACAAAGAGATAAGTCTGGTTAAGGTTCACTGGAAGTTTCACAAAGGACCAGAAGCGACATGGGAACTAGAGTTAAAAATGAGATCAGAATACCCTTGGCTTTTCAATTAAAGGAATTTCGGGACGGAATTCTTTTAAGAGGTAGATAATGTGATAACCGGATCCTGGTTATCACCCAAGGTAAGTAATATGTGATTATTTGATAAGTGATTACATGACGGCATGATAAATTTGTTATATTTGATCATGCTAGTATGTGGAAATTATGTGCATAATATAGATGCATGTAGGTGATTATGTGTATATATAGATACACACACATGCATGTTATGAAGTGCATGGTGTGTGTGTATGTGTATTCATGTGGCCGACCTTTCCTGTTTTGAAAAGGTATAAAAGGAGGGTTCAACCTCCATTGGCATTTTCTGCTGCTATTTGTGAGAAGTGTTTGTGCGATTTAAGTTGACCAAGTTGATTTCAAGTACCTGATTTCAAAAGGTTTTTCAAGGTGAGTTATTTCTAAACCTTTTGCATAAAACTTGTTACTGGTTTTATTTGAATGTTGTTTATTTTGGAAATAAATTAGTTATTTGTTTAAGGGTTTTATCCGGTCAAAGGGTGACCAGATTATTCTTAAATCGAACAAGGGTTGGACGATTAAGCCCTAAACCGAATAAGTGTTAAGCGATTTAGTTTTAAACCGGTTAAGGATTGAGCGAGTTATGAATGATAAATCTGGTAAATATTTTGAACGGAGAAGTATGAATACAACCATGTGGTAACCAGATTGTTTTAAATCGGATAAGTCTTAGGCGATGTATTGTCCGGACTTGTTATCTAGACGAAGATGTTGAAATTTATTCTAAGTATTAAATCGGACAAGCCTTGGGCGATGAGTTGTCCGGATTTGGTAAACCGGCTAAGACTATACCAGAGATGAAGTACGGCAAAGCCTATGTTGACCGGATTTGTTCTATGCCTTTTGCTTGATTGATGAAAAATTATTATTTTATCATAAAATGGAAGTTTGATATGAATGATTTTGGATTAATAATAATTCCATTGCCTGCAGTCTATTTGGAATTGTTTTTGCAAAAAGTTTTGATGAAAAAATAAGGGTGGCATATTAAGGAGAGGTGTACCATGGGATAAAGGTGGCATATCAAGGAGAGGTTGTTGATCCCAGATCTCTCAATAACACTAATAATCTAGTTATGAATAACCAAATTATAGTGATTTAATGAAGAAAGCTATGAAGTCTCAAGAATAAAATAAGAAAGATTAATAACAATTTTGAGCTTCAAAGGTTTTACTTTATTGATTCATAAATGTAGAACAAAGAGTAAAAAACCTTATTTTTACAATAAACTAATCATCTATTTATACTAATCGGCTATTTAGAAGATAACTATCTATTGCTACTTTCTAGCAAATCTTCTAATAAATAGATAAGGTTTATCTTTTATATGGATAAGCATTATTATCAAGATAAACTCTAATTCCAGCTGTTGACTTGTCATCTCCAGCTATCATTAACAATATGATGAATTCATCTTTATCTTTTAATCTTCATGGTGTGCTTGAATGAACTGATAGAAAATCTTCTAAGTGATGTTTATCTAGAGTATCAATGAGAATGCTTCTTCCCATCGCATCATCCATTGATCCTCTGGTTGAACTCTTCCATCGGTCCAATGGTTGAACTTTGTCCATCGATCCTCTGGTTAGTCTGTCCATCGATCCAATGGTCGAATTCCAGACTTAGTTGTTTTTGCTTTGATGTCTTCATTGGTCCTCTGGTTCTTCATCACTTGTTATTTTTCATTACTTCTTACATTTTGCATTGTGGAGTTTAACTATCTCCCCCTAAGTAATGAAATAACAAAGTCTAATCTAGACACATGTGAAGAACAGACACTAGTCTAGAAGAAAAACATCAAACTCCAAATTTTAATTGGATGATGAAATTTCTTTACAATACTGGAAACAAATTACATCAAAGCTAAATAAACAAAAATTCCATCTAATCACGGACTACCTGAGTATATTTCCCAAAAGCGCAAGAGTAGTCTTCTATAAGAAATGATCGTTGAAATTTCATGAATGAGATGGCTTCCCTCTTCCCTTGGCACGTGGTTTCTGCCCAGTCTTTCTCTAATGTTTTTCTGAAACCATTCAGGTGTATCTATTGAGTACTTGAAGGCTTCAGTCAATCTGAAGAACTTTTTAACCCCAAACTCGTTCTTGTAAACAAGTCCGAGTTCAGGTTGAGTAAGAACTGAAGCAGAACGTATCTCTTGCAAGCCCTGAAAATCTTCATTTGGAGGAGCGCAAGATAACCTCTCAATGCCTAGCCTAAGAGCAATTTCAAAATCGCTTTTGGCTTGATGCTTCACCAGGGACTCCATTGTCTTGACAATAGCTCTGTTCGCCATTCCAAATCGTATGCCATGATCTTGCCTTTGTGCTGTGTAGGCATGTAACTCAATCAAGTCACATGGACTGAGGTTGATGAGATCGTTTTCGTTGAACACGCTAACTACCCCATGGGCTCTTTCCACATTGAACTCGATGTAGCGTATGTCTCTGTTGGCAAATGACTTTATTTTTAAGTCTATGACTCTTCTTATTCCATCGTTCGAAAAGACAGCTTGAGGTGGTTGAGTAGTCTGTCTTATGAAACGATGATGTAGAAGGTTCATAGACTCTGGCGATAGGATTGGAGTATTGGTTGACAGGCTTTTCCGCGTTCTTGGTACATGTATTGATGGATATTTTCCATCATTATTGGTTCTGTTGATCCCAAATCTCTCAATAACAATAATAATCTAGTTATGAACAACCAAATTATAGTGATTTAATGAAGAAAGATATGAAGTCTCAAGAATAAAATAAGAAAGATTAAGAACACTTTTGAGCTTCAAAGGTTTTACTTTATAGAATCAGAAACGTAAAACAAA
>NW_020200751.1:60374-64725 GCF_001531365.2 Cynara cardunculus var. scolymus
GTAGAAAATCTTCTAAGTGATGTTTGTCCAGAGTATCAATGAGAATTCTTCTTTCCATCGCATCATCCATTGATCCTCTGGTTGAACTCTTCCATTGGTTCAATGGTTGAACCTTGTCCATCGATCCTCTGGTTAGTCTGTCCATCGATCCAATGGTCGAATTCCAGACTTAGTCGTTTTTGCCTTGATGTCTTCATCGGTCTTCTAGTTCTTCATCACTTGTTATTTTTCATTACTTTTTACATTTTGCATTGTGGAGTTTAACAATCTCCCCCTAAGTAATAGAATAACAAAGTCTAATCTAGGTACATGTGAAGAACAGACACTAGTCTGGAAGAAAAACATCAAATTCCAAATTTTCATTGGATGATGAAATTTCTTTACAAAACTGGAAACAAATTACATCAAGGCAAAATAAGCAAAAATTTCATCTCATCACGGACTACCTGAGTATATCTCCATGAAGCGCAAGAGTAGTCTTCTATAGGCAATGATCGTTGAAATTTCGTGAATGAGATGGCTTCCCTCTTCCCTTGGCACGTGGTTTCTGCCCAGTCTTTCTCTAATATTTTTTTGAAACCATTCAAGTGTATCTGTTGAATACTTCAAGGCTTCAGTCAATCTGAAGAACTTTAACCTCAAACTCATTCTTGTAAACAAGTCCGAGTCCAAGTTGAGAAAGAATTAAAGCAGAACGAATCTCCTGAAAGCCCTGGAAATCTTCAATTGGAGGAGCGCAGGATAATCTCTCAATGCATAGCCTGAATGCAATTTCAAAATTTGTCTTGGCTCTGAGCTCTACCAGGGACTCCATTGTCTTAACAATAGCTCTGTTCGCATTCCTAATCGTATCCCATGATCTTGCCTTTGAGCAGTGTAAGCATATAACTCAATCAAGTCATATGGATTAAGGTTGATGAGGTCGTTCTTGTTGAACACGCTAACTACCCAATGGGCTCTCTCCACATTGAAGTCGATGTAGCGTATGGCTCTGTTGGCAAATGACTTTATCTTCAAGTCTATGACTCTTCTTATTCCATCGTTTAAAAAGACAGCATGTGGTGGTTGAGTAGTCTGTCTTATGAAACGATGATGTAGAAGGTTCATAGATTCTGGCGATAGGATTGGAGGAAGGTTCATAGATTGTGGCGATAGGATTGGAGGATTGGTTGACAAGCTTTCTTCGTATTCTCGGTACATGTGTTGATGGATATTTTCCATCATTATTGGTTCCCTGGGCGGCAATTGAGGTCTTCTCCTTAACGACTCCATGTTTTGAATTATTTCATCCACCAGGCCTATAGGAGGATTCCTTGAGGAAGAAGGAATGTCCGCGTGCACCATGGGTTGTGTCTTGGCTGGTTGTGTTTGTGTAGTGGGTGAGTTTTCTTTGGTTGGTTGGGGTGATGAAGGTTGGGTTATTATGGGTTCYGGTTGTTGGGGTGAAGAAGGTTGGGTTGTTGTGGGTTCTGGTTGTTGGGGTGAAGAAGGTTGGGTTGTTGTRGGTTCTGGTTGTGTGGAGAAGATGAAGGGTTGAGTTGTGCGAGGTGTTGGTGAAGGGGTTAAGGRTAGGTTTGTTGTGGGTGTAGAAGGAAGAGGTTGGTTTTGTTGTGTTGGTGGGGTGGTCGGTTCTTCATCGGTTCAGGAACTCAACACGATGGGGTATGGAGTTGTGGCTAAGGGAACTTGGATATTCTCTTCTTCATCAGAGGGCAAGGCCTCTGATTCCCTAGCTTGGGTTTGTTGGGTTGATGGTTGTTGTTGGGATGCTTGTTGTGGTGCAGCGGATCCTGTTTGTTGAGTAGCAGCCACCTCTGTCTCCCCCTCATGAGGTCCACGACCTTGATCATCGGGGTCTTGGTCTTCATGCCTTGGTCGCTTGTAGGGGCGGCTGGAAGAGCAGGAAACTCTTGATCTATTTTTCTTTTTCCACATGCGAATGTGAGAATCGAGAGTGCACACTCGATCTTTTCTGTGCCGTTCTTCCATTGTGCGAAGGAGAGTGTTTGTATGTTCTTGCTGGTGTTGTACACTCTTACTCAGCACAGTGGTGGGTCCAACGGATCGAGCATCAAACTTTGCACTTATCTCATTGAATGAAGAGATAAGTGCTTTTGAAAGAGCCCGTAGAACTGCTCTTGTGGCAAAGTATGTGCATGTAGAGCGAGGAGGTGGCACAGAGGTTGTTGCAGAAGATGGGGGATGGGGAAGGTTAGCAAGAAGATTCCTCACCTCTGAAGTGAAGAATGAGAAGGCTGCTTCATAGGAAGGGCCTGCAGAGGGATGTGGGGCTTTAGTTTGTGGTGGGAGTTGGTTAATTATGGTGGCGGGTAATTGGGTGAGGGTTGTTTGTATGGTGGCCATTTGGTTGGTTAGGGTGGCAAGAGTTTCATGGATGGATGATGTGGATGAAGGTTGAGGTTGCGGTATTTGGGAGGTGATGGAGGCTGGTAGTTGATGAAGGGTGTGAAGGATGGTTTGAGTTGGGTAATGATGTAGGTGAGGTTTTCATCGGTCTCAGTTGCCTGAGCCGTGAGGGTGGCAAGGGATTGGATAATGACTTGGTTTCTTTTGGTGGCTAAGGAAGATATGGTGTTGTGTTACTGGGTTACTGTTTGTTGGACGATTTGTAGGCGGGATGAGTTGGTTTGGGTTTGGGTTTCAATTTGGTTTAAGTGGCGTTGGAGGATGGCAAGGGATTGATGGAGGTCTGGGGTATCGGGTGAGGGTTGGTTCTCCATAATCCCTTGTACGAGAAGTTTAAGGTCATCCAAGGACCGCGTCATTATGTCGGCATATGCTTGGAGCTCAACCTTTGTGACCAGATCTGCTAAAGGGGTAACCCCGCAGCAACGGATGCTACAGGTTGTGCCTCTGTTCAAGAGGCGCCTTCTTGGCCTTGTGTGAAGGTAGGCCTTGAAGGACTTCCATCATGTCCTTGATAGCTTTCCAGAGAAGAACTATCTCGTGATGTTTGGATATCCTCTTCATCTTCTTTAGCTTCAGAGGCTGAGTAAGTGAAGTGGATGTGTTGCCCTTTTGGTAGATCAAATACCGAGGGGAGTGGTGCACGAAATGAAGATCACTCTGAACGATCTATGGGATCAATGTCACAAGCAACAAATGCTTCTGTGTGTGTGAGGGGTTGTGGCGAGCTCTGAGGCGAAGGAGCTCTTGTTTCTTCATCACCTCTCTGTTGAGAGAGGGGTGACGGGATATGAGGTTCCTTGACTTGTTCATCTCCAGAGGCCCGAAGGATGGCCTCTGGATGGCTAGCTTGGGTTTGGGTTGGACTGGGTCGTCCTTCTTCAATATCCCTTTGGCTTTGATCGCCGGGGATAGTGGATGTGGTTGCCCTTTGGGTAGTAGGTAGGGAAATATTTTGGTGAGGGCCGGGGGAAGCATGAGCATCATCTTCATCATCTGATGAAGACGATGCTTGTGCTCCCTCGCTTGGAGGGGGGATGGCTCTAAGTGCTCCGGGGTAGCTGCCCTCGGTTCTTGGGACAACATGGAGCGTTCATAGGCTTGGCGTATCTCACTTGTCGATGGAATGACAGTGAGCATAGCCTGAGACAGCGGTCGCTGGATTGTGTATCCTTCCTTCGAGATTGTTGGGTGATGTCCTTGCATCTTATAAACCGGGGTGAATGGCTCTATGGCAGGTAGACCGTGTTGCCTCATTGCATCCCCAGTCAAGAGTGCGAGGAAGCGGGGAAAGAGAACAGCAGAAAGTGGCTTCCCAGCGGCTTGAAGTTTGCACTTTTTGATGACGGCCACGTGAATCTCGTTGTATATGTGGAAGGCATAGTCAAGATTGAGATTGAAGAAAAGCCCATACATAATTGTCATTATGTTGAGATTTCCTTGATCGAGGGAGCCCAGCTTGCATGTGAGAGAACGGTTGAGGATGGAAAAGAACAAATTCCACATTGGTGGGAGGAATTGTCTTTTGAAATCTGAGATGTTTCGTAGTTCCCAGTTGTACCCTAGCATCCTCACGAGCCTTAGAATGTCCTTGGAGGAAGGTGGTTCGTCATATTGTTTGATCTCGAGTTCCCGTCTAGTGGGAATGCATAACACCTTAGAAATTATTGCTCGTGAAATTTTTACTGAGCAAATCATGTCGTTTGGAGCGTCTATGTCCCCCATTATTCCATGACTGGGAGGATCAAACTCGCAGGTCTGCCAGTATTGTTGAACGTACTTTATGGGTACGTTTGGGTTCACAAGAGTTAAGGCAGGAAGAAGGATACAGTTTTTGAAGAACTCAATCATAATAGCAAACCTGTCATCAAAAAGAGTGTTGCGCAGTTCTATCATGTGGTTATTTGGTTTCATGGGCAAGAAG
>NW_020200751.1:65430-67701 GCF_001531365.2 Cynara cardunculus var. scolymus
GCATGACATAGTGGGTGTGGAACCAGAGGAGTTCTGGTTTGTAATGTCGATGAAGGCGAGTAATAATGTTGGATTTGCATGAAGTAGAGACTTTGGTTGATAAACTAGAGGCTCTGGTGAAGTATGGTAATCCATTTTATAAAACTAGAAGAGGTCTGGTATTATATGTATATATATAGTATTTTGTGTGGCCAAAGGCTCTGGATAGTAGAACTAGAGGCTCTGGATGGAAAATGCAAGTTTACAAAAGTATACTTTTGCTCCCCCTCAAATGATGCATATTGATTTAAAATCAAAGATGCACCATCACTTAGAAAAAAATGAGATTTGGAGATAGAGGCTCTGGTCTTTATAACCAGAGGCTCTGGTTGAGAATGATGAGGAAAAATAATATGAAATATGGTTAAGTATGAAAATGGAATGAGAATGAATGAGTCTTTGAGACCAGAGGAGCTCTGGTTGCAAAGACTTTGAATCCAGAGGCTCTGGTCTTTAAAACCAGAGGCTCTGGTTGTGAAAGATGATGAAATAAAGGATGAGATGAAATGAATAAGACATGGTTTGAAAGAAGCTAAGGATCTAGAGGCTCTGGTCTTTGGATCTAGAGGCTCTGGTTGAAAAGGCACACTTAATCATAAAAAAAATTATTTTGGCGCTTTAGGACCAGAGGGGCTCTGGTTTCAAAGGGGAAAGAATAAGATTTGAAAGCAAGGAATGGAGTCCAGAGGCTCTTGTCTTTAGAACCAGAGGCTCTGGTTGGAAAAAAAATATGAAAGGGAGTTAGAAGGGAAATGGTTAAGACTTGCTTTCAATGAATCTTAAGCCAGAGGCTCTGGTCTTTAGAACTAGAGGCTCTGGTTGTAAAGAGAATAATATATAGCAAGTAAAGGAGGGAACCAGAGGCTCTGGTCATTGGAACCAGAGGCTCTGGTTGGTTGAGGAGAAAGAAAAGATGAGAGAATGCAAGAATCCAAGGATTAGGACATTGATATCTCAATATGTTGGAACCAGAGGCGCTGGTCTTTATAACCAGATGCTCTGGGTTGGAGAAAGAAAGGACTTGTTTAAAATTACCAAGTATTTGCTTTGAACCAGAGGGGCTCTGGTTACCAATAGAACTAGAGGGGCTCTGGTTTCAAAGATGAAATTTTGCCAATAAATCTAAGTCATTCTATATGGCCAGAGGCGGTGGTCTTTAGAACCAGAGGCTCTTGGTTAAGATACTTAGAGAATTTATGGCTAAGTTATTGTATCACTTATGGGCATAACCATGAGATATTGAAGATCGCTGGTTGAAAGATAATTATTGCCTCTAAATGGTGAGATTCAGCATACCCATCTTGCTGACTAAGAATAAAAATCGTTTTTCATCAAGAGCTTTTGTAAAAATGTCAGCAAGTTGAATCTCAGTTGGAACGAAGTACATTTCTATGTTACCTTTTTCAACATTGTCTTTCAGAAAATGGTACCTTACATCGATGTACTTGGTCTTGGAATGCCGTACTGGATTTGCAGAGATTGTTGTGGCACTCTTGGAGTCACAGAGGATTGGGAGTTTGTCATAATGAAAACCATAATCCTTAAGTTGAGTCTTCATCCAGAGTACTTGTGCTGTAAATGTTGAGACACAATTTTGTTTTCTGGAGGTCCAACATACTAGCTTGTCCCCCAAGAGTTGACAGCTTCCAGACGTACTCTTTCTGTCAAGCTTGCAKCCTGCATGATCTGCATCTGTGTAGGCTATTAGATCAAAGCCAGAGTCCTTTGGATACCAGAGACCCAATGAAGGAGTTCCCTTAAGGTATCTAAAGATCCTCTTGACAGCATAAAGATGCGATTCTCTGGGATCTGTTTGATATCTTGCACAAAGACATGTGGCAAACATAACATCAGGTCTACTAGCAATTAGGTACAGAAGTGATCCAATCATGCCTCTATATGTTGTGACATCTACAGATTTGACTGATGGATAAGCAAATAACTTGATTCCTGTAGCCATGGGAGTTCTCATTGATGATGAATTGGAGAGAGAGTATTTTTGCAAAAAGGTCAGTCGCATATTTGGACTGATTTATGAAAATTCCTTACGGTATTTGTTTTATTTGAAGACCAAGGAAGAAGCTGAGTTCTCCCATCATACTCATCTCAAATTTGCTTTTCATCAACTTTGAGAATTTTTCGCAATGTTTTGCATTTGTAGAGCCAAATATAATGTCGTCCACATATATTTGAACAAGTAAAATATTACCTTTATGCTTCTTGAGAAAGAGA
>NW_020200751.1:67833-68839 GCF_001531365.2 Cynara cardunculus var. scolymus
TTTCTGAAGACCCATTTGGTTCCTATTGCCGTTTTTCCTTTGGGAAGAGGCATAAGAGACCATACTTTGTTGCGTTCAAACTGAAGTAATTCTTCTTGCATTGCATTTATCCAGTTTGGATCTTGTAGGGCTTCAGAAATCTTTTTCGGTTCAATCATGCTCTAGAAGTTTGCATATAGGCATTCATTTGTAGTAGCGGATCTCGTCTTGACACCAGAGGTAGGATCACCAATGATTTGGTGATGTGGGTGATTCTTCGTCCACCTGGTGCTTGATTGAAGTTCTGAAGCAACAGGATGCAGTTCTTCATCGACTGATGGAACTGCTTGCTCCCCCTCAACGAGATCATCTCTGGTGTTAGCCTCTGGTTCTTTATCATGATCTATAGACACAGGAGAAGTAGATGGTGAAGTAACATGAGCTTCTGTAGGAGATGTACCTTCACTAGGAGAGTCTGCATGTTTATCACTGACTCTGGATAATGATTTTGCATTGGTCTCATGTCCAGAGATTTCTTCTTCATCGAAGATGTCTTCGAATAATTGAGGTAACTCTGATTCATTGGGTTTGCTGAGTGATGAATCAGATGCTCTTCTTTAAGGTCCGAGTTTTGAACTGTTGTGTCAAGAAGTCATTAGAGTAGAGTCATCAAAGGACACATTGATGCTTTCAATAACTATTCTGGTCCTCTTGATGTATACTCTGTAAGCTTTGGCGGTTTGAGAATAGCCCAGAAAGATTCCCTTATCAGCTTTCTTGTCAAACTTGCCAAGATATTCTCTATTGTTGAGTACAAAGCATTTGCACCCAAAGATATGAAAATATTTGACGTTTGGTCTTCTGTGGTTGATAAGCTCATATGGGGTTTCTGGTGTCTCTTGTTGATGATGGATCGATTTTGGGTGAAGCAAGCTGTGGAAATAGCTTCAGCCTAGAAGGAGGGTGGTAACTCCGATGAAGCGAGCATGGTTCTTGCTGCTTCCACAAGGGTTCGATTTCGTCGTTC
>NW_020200751.1:71305-72365 GCF_001531365.2 Cynara cardunculus var. scolymus
CACGTCATGAAGAGACCAGCTATCTAAGTCTTGGTTTGCTTGTAGAGACATGGATAACTGAGTCCATTCATCGCCTAGACTTTTTAGGAATAAAACGTTGTTTTCTTCCTTGGTTCTGATGATATCGTTTCTACGACATTGATTTATCAATGTGTTGAAGCGATCATAAGTCTTTTGTATGGCTTCATCAGGGAGGATTTGAAGTTGGTGTAATCGTTGAGACATTGTGCTCTACGTTTTTTCTTCGTCTTTGCTCCTCCTTCCAGTTGACTTGCCAATTCGTCCCAGAGTTCTTTTGGAGTGGAGCATGTATCGAGGGATTGAAAGATTTCATTGGGTAGGGCCATGATTATCAATCTTTTGGCCTTTCTGTCAGTTTTGACTCTTTCTCTATCATCTTCGTCCCAATTTCTTTCATCCTTTGGCATGTAATATGCTGGAATTTCAGTTGTGGTATTTGTTCCTGGAACTCTTGGAACTAGAGTTTGAGGAATGTAGGGACCCTCCTGTATAGATCGCAGGAGATTCCTATCCATTCCCTCCAGGAAATTTACCATTCTGATCTTCCATTGATGATACTCCTCTCGTTGAAGAGTTGGAGGCTTTATGAGGGAACCAACATTGTAAGCGGAATTCCAGTTGGCCATTGAAAATTTTTAAGATGAAGAGAGAATTTTTGATGGGAAAGAAGATTAAAATATTGAGAGATTTTAAATGATCGTTTTGCTTGGATAATCAATCAATAGGCTCTRATACCAATTGTTGATCCCAGATCTCTCAATAACACTAATAATCTAGTTATGAATAACCAAATTGTAGTGATTTAATGAAGAAATCTATGAAGTCTCAAGAATAAAATAAGAAAGATTAAGAACACTTTTGAGCTTCAAAGGTTTTACTTTATAGAATCAGAAACGTAAAACAAAGAGTAAAAGCCTTAATTTTACAATAGACCTAATCATCTATTTATACTAGTCGGCTGTTTAGAAGATAACCATCTATTGCTACTTTCTAGCAAATGTTCTAATAAACAGATAAGGTTTATCTTTTATATGGATAA
>NW_020200751.1:73480-74002 GCF_001531365.2 Cynara cardunculus var. scolymus
CATTGATCCTCTGGTTGAACTCTTCCATCGATCCAATGGTTGAACCTTGTCCATCAATCCTCTGGTTAGTCTGTCCATCGATCCAATGGTCGAATTCCAGACATAGTCGTTTTTGCCTTGATTTCTTCATCGGTCTTCTAGTTCTTCATCACTTGTTGTTTTTCATTACTTTTTACATTTTGCATTCTGGAGTTTAACAGGTTCCCTGGGCGGCAATTGAGGTCTTCTCCTCATAGACTCCATGCTTTGAATTATTTCGTCCACCAGGCCTTGTGGAGGATGCCTCGAGGAGGAAGGGATGTCCGCATGCAGCACGGGTTGTGTCTCGGCTGGTTGTGTATGGGTAGAGGGTGAGTTTTCTTTGGTTGGTTGGGGTGGTGAAGGTTGGGTTGTTATGGGTTCTGGTTGTTGGTGTAAAGAAGGTTGGGTTGTTGTGGGTTCTGGTTGTGTGGAGAAGATGAAGGGTTGAGTTGTGCAAGGTGTTGGTGAAGGGGTTAAGGGTAGGTTTGTTGTGGGTGTAGA
>NW_020200751.1:77292-79269 GCF_001531365.2 Cynara cardunculus var. scolymus
GTTATGTATGACAAAGTGGGTGGGGAACCAGAGGAGCTCTGGTTGTAATGTCGATGAAGACAAGTAGTAATGTATGATTTGGATGATGTAGAGACTTTGGTTAACAAACCAGAGGCTCTGGTGAAATATGGCAATCCATGTTATAAAACCAGAGGAGGTATGGTGTTATATTTATATATAGCATTTTACGTGACCAGAGGCTCTGGATAGTAGAACCAGAGGCTCTGGATGGAAAATCCAAGTTTACAAAAGTAAACTTTTGCTCCCCCTCAAATGATGCATATTGATTAAAATCAAATATGCACCCTCAGTTAGATAAAAAAAATGAGATTTGGAGACAGAGGCTTTGGTCAATATAACCAGAGGCTCTGGATGAGAGAAGTCTAAGTGGGATATGAAAGCAAAGCCAGAGGCTCTGATACCAATTGTTTATCCCAGATGTGACAGTCCGTCATTTCAAAATTTCAGGTTAGCACCTTATTTTAGGATCTTTATTGAGAATTAAGTCTTTCTAGGACTTAGCTATGATGTTTAGAGATCATCTTGCTTAATACCCAAGATTGGTTCGGAAGATCACGTTTCGGCGGGTAACTGACAAAGTTAACTTGTGCAATGCCAAATAGTCTTGAAATGCTCCAAATAATTTATTAAAGGGTGGAGTTTTTAAAATCTTTTATCAAGTTGTTTTGTTTGAATAAATTATAGTGGGGTTTTATTACCTAGAAAAATGATAGTTTATAGGGCTTGGGCCTTTAGAGGCCAGCCCATTTCTTCTCTAAAAAGCCTTCATATAAATACCCCCTCTTTCTTTGAAAACTCTCATTTCCAAACACGCAGCCTAATTCTGTCACCTCTCTCTAATCTCAATCACCCTCCAGCCGATTCCATCTCCTCGCAAACCTTAAAGGTTCCTGCTGTTCTTAAGGAATGCTAAAGATTCTAAGAAAAGTTATGTTTTGAGCTATTCTATCTTCACAAAAATTCGAAAGTTTTCATTCCTTTTCACCTGCTCGATTCTTTAGTAAATTTATGGGAATTAAAGAGGGGAGATTGTTCATCAAAGACCTGCGAATGTCTTTCGAAAGTGTGATAATCTGTGATCCATGTTCTTTAATCCCTAAGAAAGTAGGAGAGAATCCTTGCATGTGAGGTCTGATCATATTTTATGYATGATAGGATCTTGCATGCATCTTTAATCAGATTTATTATCTTTAAAACTCGTTGGAATCAGAATTTATTTTCTGGAGTTTGTTCGAAGATGATGACTCAAGCTAGAGTTTAAATTCTTGAAATTGATGAGCTTGAGACCCCTCCCCATCATTGCTGTCATTCTTGGTGCACGCAATCAGTTTTGGGGGCATGTGTCTCAAGGTTGTAGAGTATTTAAGAAGAGTCTCAAACCCACTAAAAAATTCTTGATTTTAGAAATTGGCGGCTGTCATCATTGTTTTGGATGACTTAAGATGATGTCATTAGGTGGATTTTTGGAAGGTTCCCTTTAAAAAGTAAATATTAAAATTACGGCTTTTATTGTATAAAAACCTTGATGGCTTTGCATTGAAAGCAACTTTGCTTTACCTTGGGCAAGAAACCTTTAAGTAATTTAGCGCTGGATATTGGTCTGTTCAGGAAGTTCGGGCGAGCCTAGAAAGCTTCTAAGGGCAACCTCTGGATATTCATCAAACAAGTGAGTTCTTACGGCCCCACTTTTACTGCTTTTGTTTATTTTATGGGGGAAAAGCATGGGATTGAGCAAACTATGCATGTTTATTTTTGGTTGAAATCTTTGGACTAAGGAACTGCTTAGTAGATGCTTTACTCAAAACCTTCGGGCTAAGGAACTGCTTAGTCGATACTTGTTAACTCGGGTACATCCCGGGGCCGTGGTATTGTGGATAGCCGCTATTGTGTTGACAGTCCCACCCAGAAAGGGGTGCACATTACCTACGTTTTCTCGGTCTAATCATGTGGAATTTG
>NW_020200751.1:80890-103354 GCF_001531365.2 Cynara cardunculus var. scolymus
GGTAAGTGCCCTATGAGGAACCAGAGGATCGATGGACAGATTGCTTAGTATTTTTCTAAGTGTAGAAGTTGAACCAGAGGCTCTGGTCTTGTAACAAGAAGCTCTGGTAAGTGCCCTATGAGGAACCAGATGATCGATGGATGGATTGCTTAGTGTTTTTCTAAGTGTAGAAGTTGAACCAGAGGCTCTGGTGTTGTAACCAGAAGCTCTGGTAAGTGCCCTATGAGGAACCAGATGATCGATGGACGGATTGCTTAGTATTTTTCTAAGTGTAGAAGTTGAACTAGAGGCTCTGGTCTTGTAACCAGAAGCTTTGGTAAGTGCACTATGAGGAACCAGAGGATCGATGGACGAAAAATCTATAATTATTCTAAGTTTATATGTGAACCAGCAGAGGACAATTGGAATTTTAATGAGTTGTCAGAGAACCGATGGATAAGAAATCCTTCTCTAAGGACTTTAGTGCAACCAGAGGATCTGGTCTCACGATCAGAAGCTCTGGTAGTGTAACCAGAGGTATTGTCCAGAGGATCCAGCATGATTGTCACTATTAAGTATTGTTTAGAAGCTTCCATTGTATCACTAAGCATTTGTTAGATGGTGCATATTAGTGATTAAGATTATTAATGTCGCAGATCTCTACGATGTCTTCCGATCCTAGTGAATACTCAGCCGATGAATCCGGTTACGTGGTTGGTCGCTCTAGGAGGAACTCGGCTCGCATTGAAGAGATAGACCCGTACGAGCAAGACATGGCGACTAGTGAAGCAGCTGCCACTCCTCGAGCATCTTTCTTACCCCCAGCCGAGCCAGTACCCGATGCTCCACCACGAACCTCTCATGGCTCAAGGATCAGAGTCATGCCAAGAAAGAACATCCCACTACCGCAGCGTGTGGCATTTGAGGACTCTAATAGGGTCATAGGGGAGTCATCCCGACCTCAATTGGGGAACAAAATAACTCAAATGGTAACTGGGGTACCTGCGTCCTGCGCTCGGGGCATGAATCCGGCAGAAAGAGACTGGGTGAGGAGAATTGCATCTGATACACAAGTGCACCAGACTCGGCTAGGATATCATCATCACATCTTAAACAATMTGTCYGATGTGATGGAAGCACACCATGAGAGCATGCTAAGGAACGCGGATGCCGTCGATGCAGCAAGGCAGGAAATAAGGAGATTGTATAGATGGATGGTAGTGAGTGGAGTGATGATGCTATTGATGGGAATCATCATAGGATGGATGTTCTAGAAGAAGAATTAAGGATATGATACTCACTCTTTTGTACTGTTACTAGAGATCTTGTTTTGTAACTGCCACCGTATATCAATTCAAGGACACCTTTTGAAGAATGCTTATTATGTCAATTTATTGTATGAATGAGTTTACTCTAATTTGGTTATAGTAATACCTGATTATTTCCCTTGCGAAGAACATTTTTGGTATCATTGCATAACTAAGAGACATCGTCATAGTATTGCTTTATTAATGATGAACTCCCATCTGATTTAAGCCATAGAAAATGCCGCCAAGGAGAGAGAACCCCGAAGTTGCACGACTTGTGTCAGAGCAACTTCTAGCCGCACTTCCCAWCATAGTTAGTCAAGTGGCTGCTGGTTTGAATGCCAACCAACCATCAAACTCTGAGTCTAGACCTCCTAATGAATGCATTTACAAAACCTTCAGATCCTGCAACCCAAAAGAATTCAATGGGACTGAGGGGGCTGTAGGACTATTGACTTGGATAGAAAGTATGGAATATGTTCTCCATATCAGTAAGTGTTCGGAAGCAAACAAAGTGGAGTATGCGGCATGTTTGTTGTAAGGAAGGGCACTTACATGGTGGAATACCTTAGTAAATACTAGAGGTCGAGAAGCGGCCAACCAACTTTCGTGGGAGGAGTTCAAGAAACTCCTTGAGGCCGAATACTACCCCAGAAGTGAACTTCAAAAGCTGGAAATGGAGCTATGGAATCTGGAAATGAAAGGGGATAATATATCTGCATATACGACTCGATTTCATGAATTGGCGAACCTAGTGCCACATCTAGTAACGCCAGAGGAAGTCCGAATAGAAAGATATATTTGGGGATTGTCTCCAGGGATTCAGGGAAACATTACCTCGGCCAATCCAAAAACTCTTCAGGAGGCAATAGACATTGCCACCAAGCTCATAAATCATGCTATTCGATCTGGAGGATTTGATAAGGGAAAGAGAAAGATGGAGGAGCATGGGGATCGAAGAATTGGGGGAAGATTTGGCAGGAACAGGAGGACAGTAAGGAATTTTGGTGCACAGACGCTGGTGGTAAGGCAAGATGACATGACTAAGTGCAATAAGTGCAAATTTCTGCATCGGGGGAATTRCATCATTTGTCAAAGATGTCATCTAGGGGGTCACACAGCAAAGGATTGCCGGAAACGATTATGTTTCGATTGTGGGAGTCCAGATCACATGAGGAATACTTGTCCAAAGAGGAAATCAGGGGCAAATGCAAGCCAGACCCGGCAGGTCAGTTTCGGAAACCCAGGAGGTCAGGCACGGGGCCGAGCATTTGAAATAGGAGCCAGAGAAGCTAGAGAGGATCCCAACATGGTTTCAGGTACATTTCTTCTGAATAATGAATTTGCTTCAGTCCTATTTGACTCAGGGGCAGATAGAAGTTTTGTGTCACTGGACTTTAAGCAGGAAATTAACTTAAAGCCCCAGAAGTTGAAAGAAGCCTTTGTAATTGAGTTTTCCAATGGTCAAGAATTCAAAGCGAGAAACGTAATTATGAACTGCACTCTGAGCTTAGCCAATAAGAACTTTAGCATAGACCTTCTACCGATCGAACTAGGAGGTTTCGACATAATTGTAGGCATGGATTGGCTATCCTAAAACCAAGCTGAGATTTTATGTTCGGAGAAGTGTATTCGGATTCCTCAAGATGGAATGGAACCAATTGTGGTCCAGGGAGACAAGTTGGATCGAAAGATTAAGATGGTATCCTGCATGAAGATGCGAAAGTATCTGAAAAGGATTTACACTGCATATCTGGCACATGTGATTGACGGAAAGGTCAAGGAGAAAAGTATTGAGGATTTACTTGTAGTTAGGGAATTCTCCGATGTATTTCCTAAGGATTTATCAGGCCTACCCCTACAAAAGCAAGTCGAATTCGGTATCGACTTAATTCCTAGAGCTGCCCCGGTGGTAAGGGCACCTTATCGCTTGGCACCATCGAAAATGCAAGAAATGTCAACCCAACTTCAGAAGTTATTAGACAGAGGATTTATAAGACCAAGTTATTCACCTTGGGGTGCACCGGTTCTATTCGTTAAAAAGAAAGATGGGTCAATGCGAATGTGGATTGATTATAAAGAACTTAATAAGTTGACCATCAAGAATAGATACCCTCTTCCTAGAATCGATGATCTGTTTGATCAACTCCAAGGAGCGAAATATTTTTCCAAGATTGACCTACGATCCGGATATCACCAAGTGAGAGTTCAGGAAGAGGACATTCCCAAAACAACCTTCAGGACCCGGTACGGTCATTACGAATTTATGGTTATGTCATTCGGGCTAACCAATGCACCAGCTGTCTTCATGGACCTAATGAATAGAGTTTGTAGGCCGTACCTGGATAAATTTGTAAACGTCTTCATAGACGACATATTAATTTATTCCAGAAGCAAGGAGGACCATGAGCAACATCTGAGGATAATTTTGGAAATTACTCCGAAGCGAGAAATTGTATGTGAAATTTTCTAAATGCAAATTCTGGATACGGAAAGTACAATTTCTGGGTCATAGTGGACCGACTTACGAAATATGCCCATTTCTTACCTATTCGAGAAGACTTTAGTACGGAAAGGTTGGCACAGTTGTACATCAATAAGATTGGGTCGCGGCATGGAGTACCTATTTCTATCATTTCAGATAGAGATAACCACTTTACTTCCAGATTATGGCAATCAGTCCAAAAAGCAATAGGCACGAGATTGGATATGAGCACTTCCTATCATCCTCAGACGGATGGGTAAACAGAAAGGACAATCCAAACGCTGGAGGATATGTTGCGGGCCTGTGTAATAGACTTTGGGGGCAGTTGGGATACTTATCTGCCATTGGTTGAATTATCCAACAATAACAGTTATCACACCAGCATCCAGTGTGCACCATATGAAGCTTTTATGGGCGTAAATGTAGATCGCCACTCAGCTGGGTGGAAGTTGGTGACAGACAGTTGATTAAACCTGACATTATCTAGGAGACCATCGATAAAATCTCAATCATCCAAGAAAGACTTAAAGCTGCGAGAGACCGACAAAAGAGCTACGCCGATAACCGAAGGAAACCGTTGGAATTTCAAGTGGGTGACAAAGTCCTATTTACGGTATCTTCGTGGAAAGGGATTGTACGCTTTGGTAAGAAAGGGAAGCTTAGTCCAAGGTATGTTGGTCCATTTGTTATTCTCGAAAGAATCGGACCGGTGGCTTACAAATTAAGTTTACCCCCAAAGCTGAGTGTCATCCATGATACATTTCATGTATCAAACCTTAAGAAGTGCTTGGCCGATGAAACAATGATCTTACCCTTGAAAGACATTCAAATTAACGAACGGTTATGCTTCATTGAGGAGCCGGTTGAAATCCTTAATAGTAAAGTCAAGCAGTTGAGGCGCAGCAAGATTCCAATTGTGAAAGTTCGTTGGAACTCCAGGCATGGACCGGAATATACGTCGGAAAGAGAAGATTTCATGAAAATCCAGTATCCCCACTTATTTTCGAACAAGTCATGATCTGAATTTGATGCATAAATTTCAGGACAAAATTTTTCTGACTATGCATGACAAAGTGGGTGGGGAACCAGAGGAGGTCTGGTTATGTATGACAAAGTGGTTGGGGAACCAGAGGAGCTCTGGTTGTAATGTCGATGAAGACAAGTAGTAATGCAGGATTTGGATGATGTAGAGACTTTGGTTAACAAACCAGAGACTCTGGTGAAATATGGCAATCCACGTTACAAAACCAGAGGAGGTCTGGTGTTATATTTATATATAGCATTTTATGTGACCAGAGGCTCTGGATAGTAGAACCAGAGGCTCTGGATGGAAAATGCAAGTTTACAAAAGTAAACTTTTGTTCCCCCTCAAATGATGCATATTAATTAAAATCAAATATGCACCCTCAGTTAGTTAAAAAAATGAGATTTGGAGACAAAGGCTCTGGTCAATATAACCAGAGGCTCTGGATGAGAGAAGTCTAAGTGGGATATGAAAGCAAAGCCAGAGGCTCTGATACCAATTGTTGATCCCAGATGTGACAGTCTGTCATTTCAGAATTTCAGGTTAGCACCTTATTTTAGGATCTTTATTGAGAATTAAGTCTTTCAAGGATTTAGCTATGATGATTAGAGATCATCTTGCTTAATACCCAAGATTGGTTCGGAAGATCACGTTTCGGCAGGTAACTGACAAAGTTAACTTGTGCAATGCCAAATAGTCTTGAAATGCTCCAAATAAAATAAAGCTGATATTTTAAGTTTTGTAGTTAAAAACTTAAAATTTCCAAAGTCCCATTTTATTGGCCAATTAATTTATTAAAGGGTGGAGTTTTTAAAATCTTTTATCAAGTTGTTTTGTTTGAATAAATTATAGTGGGGTTTTATTACCTAGAAAAATGATAATTTATAGGGCTTGGGCCTTTAGAGGCCAACCCATTTCTTCTCTAAAAAGCTTTCATATAAATACCCCCTCTTTCTTTGAGAACTCTCATTTTCAAACTCTCAGCCTAATTATGTCACCTCTCTCTAATCTCAATCACCCTCCAGCCTATTCCATCTCCTTGCAAGCCTTAAAGGTTCCTGCTGTTCTTAAGGATTGCTAAAGATTCTAAGAAAAGGTATGTTCTGAGCTATTCTATCTTCACAAAAACTCGAAAGTTTTCATTCCTCTTCACCTACTCGATTCTTTAGTAAATTTATGGGAATTAAAGAGGGGAGATTGTTCATCAAAGACCTGCAAATGTCTTCGAAAGGGTGATAATCTGTGATCCATGTTCTTTAATCTCTAAGAAAGTAGGAGAGAATCCTTGCATGTGAGGTCTGATCATATTTTATGTATGATAGGATCTTGCATGCATCTTTAATTAGATTTATTTTCTTTAAAACTTGTTGGAATCGGAATTTATTTTCTAGAGTTTGTTCGAAGATGATGACTCAAGCTAGAGTTTAAATTCTTGAAATTGATGAGCTTGAGACCCCTCCCCATCATTGATGTCATTCTTGGTGCATGCAATCGGTTTTGAGGGCATGTGCCTCAAGGTGTAGAGTATTTAAGAAGAGTCTCAAACCCACTAAAAATTCTTGATTTTAGAAATTGGCGGCTGTCATCATTGTTTTGGATGACTTAAGATGATGTCATTAGGTGGATTTTTGGAAGGTTCCTTTTAAAAAGTAAATATTAAAATATCGGCTTTCATTTTATAAAAACCTTGATGGCATTGCATTGAAAGCAACTTTGCTTTACCTTGGGCAAGAAACCTTTAAGTAATTTAGCGCTGGATAATGGTCTGTTCAGGAAGTTCGGGCGAGCCTAGAAAGCTTCTAAAGGCAACCTCTGGATATTCATCAAACTAGTGAGTTCTTACGGCCCCACTTTTACTGCTTTTGTTTATTTTATGGGGGAAAAGCATGAGATTGAGCAAACTATGCATGTTTATTTTTGGTTGAAATCTTTTGACAAAGGAACTGCTTAGTCGATGTTTTACTCAAAACCTTCGGGCTAAGGAACTGCTTAGTYGWTGCTTWACTCMAAACCTTCGGGCTAAGGAACTGCTTAGTCGATGCTTTACTCAAAACCTTCGGGCTAAGGAACTGCTTAGTCGATGCTTTACTCAAAACCTTCGGGCTAAGGAACTGCTTAGTCGNCTAAGGAACTGCTTAGTCGATGCTTTACTCAAAACCTTCGGGCTAAGGAACTGCTTAGTCGATGCTTTGCTTGAAACCTCTGGACTAAGGAACTGCTTAGTCGGGTTTTTCTAAGCTATATTTGTTAACTGTTATTGCACTTTGAATAAATGTTAAATTGATGTGCTTGAGAGTATATTTTCCAAAATAAAACTCCCCGTCCGTAAACGCTACTTGTTAACTCGGGTACATCCCCGTGCCGTGGTATTGTGGATAGCCGCTATTGTGTTGACAGTCCCACCCAGAAAGGGGTGCACATTACCTACGTTTTCTCGGTCTAATCATGTGGAATTTGGACCATCGCTGAATTAGTACTATATCGAACTGTGGGACCTAAGTAGTGTACGGGCTACTTTTGGGTGTTCGAAAATTAATGGGGCAGTTGGTCAGGTAAGGCTCAGTAGCGTCTCAAGTTCTACATCGTGAGAGATTTACTTTTATTAAGTGCAAAGAATTCGCATATGTTTGCAATTACTTGGTTTATGCATTGAAACGTTTTAAGCATATGAAAACCCGTGAACTCACCAACTCTTTGTAGTTGACCTTGTTTTATTTTCATGCTTTTCAGGATTTAASTAAAGTTGGTTCTGTTTTGGGAGCATACTCGTGGCAAGATCGATTAAAGTCTGAAATTGAAGTATTTTGAGAAAAGTGTATTCAGTTCTAATTTCAGTTATGTCGATAAACTTGTTTTGTTTTTGAACAACTTGGAATGGTGTTATTTATTAACTGTTGCTATGACTCGCTTGCCTGTTACATCTCGTGTTTCCGCTTTAGCGGGGTGTGGCACTAGATCTCTCAATAACACTAATAATCTAGTTATGAATAACCAAATTATAGCGATTTAATGAAGAAAGCTATGAAGTCTGAAGAATAAAATAAGAAAGATTAAGAATAATTTTGAGCTTCAAAGGTTTACTTTATTGATTCATAAACGTAAAACAAAGAGTAAAAAGCCTTATTTTTACAATAGACCTAATCATCTATTTATACTAATCGGCTATTTAGAAGATACCTATCTATTGCTACTTTCTAGCAAATCTTCTAATAAACAGATAAGGTTTATCTTTTATATGGRTAAGCATTATTATCAAGATAAACTCTAATTCCAGTTGTCGACTTGTCATCTCCAGCTGTCATTAACAATGTGATGAATTCATCCTTATCTTTGAATCTTCATGGCCTGCTTGAATGAATTGATAGAAAATCTTCTAAGTGATGTTTATCCAGAGTATCAATGAGAATGCTTCTTTCCATCGCATCATCCATTGATCCTCTRGTTGAACTCTTCCATTGGTCCAATGGTTGGACTTTGTCCATCGATCCTCTGGTTAGTCTGTCCATCGATCCAATGGTCGAATTCCATACTTAGTTGTTTTTGCCTTGATGTCTTCATTGGTCCTCTCGTTCTTCATCACTTGTTGTTTTTCATTACTTTTTACATTTTGCATTGTGGAGTTTAACAGAGGTGTACCATGGGATAAGGGTGGCATATCAAGGAGAGGTGTACATTTGATATAAGGGTGGCATTTGTATGTGTGTTGTATGATATAACTCTTTCTATTATATCCCTTAAGACTACTGTGGTCTGTAATCTTTATTTCTTTGTGATTTAAAGATTTAGGATCAAGGTTCTTATTGGAAATCATAGTCTGGATGTTATTGAGTAGAAAATAACAGGTTTGGCCTAAAACTTTATATAAACCTTGTTTGGCTGGAAAAAGGGTTAAAAGTGGCATTATATGAAACCTGATTGGTTCAAAGGTATGAGATCTAAATAGCTGAGTGCTTAGCTTGAAAAGTGGATAAAATCTGGTATTATGTCTCTATTTGTTCATATATTTGTTATATATTTATGAATAGTTGTTTAACATAAAGGTATCTGACTAGACCTTTTGGTCTAACCCTCGTTTTGTGATTTTAACTGTGTATTGCAGGAGGTACCGACGGTAAAGGGAAGGGAAAAATGTAATATTTTCCTATATGCATTTCTACGTGAAGATCTATCTTTGATGTATAGTTTTGATTATTGAATCGTTGATTAGTGCAAGAAATCTATTTGAATTTTTGGACCTTGTATTCTGTATAGAGATTTCTTGTACTAAGGGACCTGATGTGATATAAACATGTATTTCTTTTGTATGAAATATGTGTTACATGCAATGTGTGTTATGGGGCGTTACATGATATTCAACTAGCTATGAGTGACAATTAGAATAGTAACTTCAAGAATTTCACCAAAAATGCCCAAAAATCTCAAAATTAATGAAATTTATTGCACAGATTAGTACGAGAACCTCAAAGATACAGTTTTAGCAAAAACAATTTCACCAAAAAAATGGATTAAAGTAGCTCAATTCGATCAAAACAATAAGAACAAAAATCGAAACCTTCGAATCAAGAAAATTAAGAATTCAGCTTTAAGAATCGACCCAAAACCAATCAAGAATGACCTGATTAGCTCTGATACCAATTGATGATCCCAGTTTCAAGTCTTTAACAACAATTCAATCAAGAATTAAGAACACATAATGAATTTGAATAAGCCGGCATGTATATTGATGTTCAAGATGATTACACAGGTGTTCTTGATATCGCTCTCAGTACATAATGTCTCTCAACTGTTTCTAACTATTATGCGTACTTGTTGTTAATCATACTAAATAATAAAACAAAAACTAACTATTTATAACCAACAATTACAAGAAACAAACTAATCTACAAAGCATGTAAAACTCAATAATCTTCAAACTTGAATACAACAATTTAGATCCAACAACATCTGAAGAGACATTCTTCAGAGTAATTTCAAGAGGACCCGAATTCAGAGTTATCTTCAGACTTACCTTCTGACTTATCTTCATAGATCTGGAAGACTCAACTCCAGACTTCCACAATCGGTTGCGATAATCTGAAGAGACAAAGTCTGAAGATCTTGAATTCAGAGTTACCCTAACTCTGAACGATAGAAGAATGATGATCTTGTATCTTGTTATTAGTGATAGAGATTATCTTTCCTAGATTAAAGGATTCAATTTATGTGTTTAGCTTATCCTAATTTCTTATATAGATAGGTTTACTTTTCAATAAATAAAGACGATTGGTTTAGACGATTGATTAATTTATTCAAGAATTGTAAGTAGATTGCTCTGCATTCTTCATTATTCAATAACAGATCAAAACATTTGACTGTTAAACTTGTTGTTTTATATATTCTAGATATACAAGCATTTTCAATTGGTATCAGAGCCTGTGACTGTCGAATTCTATTCCATATTGTCGTCTTCGATCTCACTAACAAGAATGTCTAAAGAGTACATTAGCATCGGGTCAGAGAACAAACCTCCAGCACTCTTCATAGTAGAATATCACCAATGGAGATTCTGTATGATCCAATTCTTGGAAAAGATCGATGAAGAACTCATGAATTCAATTCTCCTTAATCGCACAGCCTTGACTTTGTTATTTTTTCAATATTAATTGGTTACACAACGATTGAAGTTCAATTTTTTTTGCTATTCAATTGTGTTTGGAACTGTCACCCTGTGTTGTGGAAAAACAGTTCTCAGGGACAAAGCCCTTGTGAAGGTTAAATCTGTTATTGGGTTTCTCACTACCAGAAGATCAAATTTGTTTTCACAGTTTTCATAATCTTGTTCGTGGTAAAAATATTATTTGGTTGCTGGATTCTCTTATCGTGTCAATGCAAGATCAGACTTCTCCAGAAAAAGTCAGTCTCTTGCATATTTTACTTGGAAACTGTTTTACCCGGATTCCTTCCTCGCTCAATCTTTTGCCAAGATTAGATTTCCTTGGACACAGGTTTACCCACAGTCTAACCTTCATCGCACTAAGGAATTAACTATTTTTCAGAGTGTTAATCGGTCAATACCTTAGCCGATTTAGTCCTTAACTTGCACATAAGGCTAACAGTATTTTGTCTTATATCGCACATAAGGTCTACTGTACTCAAGAACTTGGTTGTGATTAGGCATCTCGGACAAATCCACTTAGTTTATTCAGATTTGACTTGATCACTTTGCTGTCTTATCTGGATTCAACACTTAGTTGGGAGCATTTATCCTTGTAGCCTACCTCGGTCATCCATTTATCCAATTTGTATCTTCCTTGATCGAGCTCTAGGTTATCTCGGACATAGGTTACCTTGTCCATTTTCTGTTCTAATTGCTCATGAGGAATTGTAATACGTTGCTCTCAGCTAGGGATCGGTGTTCCTTGACCGGACTTCTGATTCTCCGGCCACCACTTTCATCGATTTAGACTGTATCCTGAGTTCTTGTCTATCGATTTCCTCCTTGACCGATTTTTTGAGCTTCATTGCTTATATTGATTTGGGTACTAAATCCACCTTGTACTTTCTTTTTTTTTTCCTTAGCCCATTTGTTTTGTTTGTTACCAAGGCCATCTAATTTTTTTAGTGTTTCACTTGATATTTTTCTTTCTTGTTTTTGGCCCAACATCTTTCATTCTTGAGTTTTATTTTTTTAGATTGTCATTTGGATCACTTTTTAACTGTTTTTCTCTATTTTGAACTGTTTGAGAATTTTTTAATTATTTTGTGTCGCGTAAATTGTTTCTTATCAGTTTTAACCGTTTTTAATTGTTTTCAACAGTTTTGACTATTTTTACTGATTTTTGACAGTTTTTCGCTGATTATCTGATTTCTCAACAGTTTTTGTGTTTTTTCTGTTATTCTTTTTTAGCGTAATTGATTTTGATTTCTTTTATTGATTTCACAGCATTAGATTCTTTGTTGATCAATCTGAATTTTAAAATGGCAGTATATCTAGAGAAGGAGAATAGAGAGTTTTAGATAAGATTTTAGAGTTAGAGAAGAGCCTGAAGGATTATACAGATAAGCACATTAATATGTTCTACGAAAATCATGCAAATGAGGAACTTGTTTCCAATTTACGAAAGAAACATAAAGAAAGAAGTGAACGAATTGAAAATAATTTCACGGAAAAGATTAAAAGACTGGAGAAAACCTTGGATGCTGAAAGAAAAGAGTTAGATGAAGAGATAAGAAGTTCAAAAAAAATTAAGCAAGATCTGTTTAATAAACTTCAAGAGGTTAGAAGTGAACTGCAGACTGGGAGAAAATCTTCTGGAAAGAATAATACAGAGACTGAGGACTTAACTGATAAACTTCAAAAGTCTGAGAGTGATCTGAATGAGTTAAGAAAGTTATTGGACTTTGAGAAAGAAAAAGTTTTGAAAACTGAGAAGATTTTAAATGCTGAAAGAAATGAATTTGAGAAAGAGAAGAAGAGGGTGATTGAATTAGAGAAAAAAGTTCGGTGTTAAACGCATATTTTATGAAAATAAGATAAACTCTCTCGAGCAGAACGCTAAATTGCTTTTAAACCAAAACTCGGATTTTGAGCAGCTGATTATCTTGGAACGAGCCAAGATAGATAAAGAAAGAACGACATCAGAGAAGAATGTATGAGCCAGAATAAGAAACTGTCTTACAGCACTTCTGAAAACCAGAAGGCTTTAGACGAAAAGAAGAAGTTATTTGCGCCAGAAAAGAGAAAGACTGCAAAGAAATATGCTACAATAGCTAAAGAGCTTGCAGAAAAGAAAAAGTAGCTCGACATGGCTTCTGAAAATGAGAAAAGCAGCTCAGATGAAGAGAGAAGAGAGTTTGACAATGAGAAGAAGAAATTTGAGAAGCTGAAGAAGAAGTTAGAAGGTAAACTCATGGATACTTCAAAGAAATTGTCTGATCTGAAGACAGAACTTGAAACTGAATTAAAGATGAGAACTGAACTTAAAGAGAAGTATGATTTAGTTGATGTTGAACGAGACCAACTGTTAAAGAATGCAAAAGACTTTTCTTATGTTCAAAGCTCAACTAGTTCTCCTTCACAGTGTAAAACCAGCTTTTATGACTGTTCCAAATCGAACAGTTATTCAAGCAGCCCTAAATCTACTGTTTCTAAGAACTATTCTCGTTCTTCAAGTCAGTACTATCAAGGGTATGTTATTGGATCACCCAATTATTCTTCTAAAGTTAAAAGCATTTGGGTTAATAAGTCTGAATTTGTGGCGTCCCATAATTTTGTTGTTACTAACAATCTTCCTTGTTTTGTGAGATCCACTTCTGACTTGATAAATCTTAGCAAGAAAAGGATCATGTGCTCCACATGGAAAACTACTGATTTTGTGAACAGGAAGAGGTACAACAGGTGGACTGAAGAAAATAGATATCAGAAGAATTGGAAAGGTAATAACAGGTATGATTACAATAACTTGTATGGATCTTACTGCATTTATGATCATCCTGTTAAAAGCGCGAAGAAAATATCTAATAAGAATAGATGGTTTGGAAGATATAACATCCTGCAACCTGATACTAACAAAGAAGAACCCAAGTTCGTTTGGGTACCAAAATCTGTTTGATCTGATTTTGCAGGTGCGTCATTACTACGCTAATCAGAATATCATGCTTATGATGCACTAATTCAGGGGGAGTTGTATATTGTCCAGCTGAAGGCTTCTGAACAACACAGTTCAGGACCCGTGCTAAAACGATTGTGGTTTCTAAACACCCAGTTTAGGAACCATGCTAAAAATATTTCCTTTATTTTTTTAATTTTTGAGTTGAACTGAAGCATTACTTTAATCTACTTTCTAGGGGAGTCTCTAGAATTTTTTAATAAATGTTTTTCGGAAAATCAATTTTTTTAAGGAAACGAGTACATTCTCTGAAAAAGTATTTCCTGAGATTTTACTTGCGTAATTTCTCATCGAACATAACTCTAATACCTGTTTCAGCTATTTTTCAAACTGTTATTATCATGTCTCTTAAATAATATCATTTTCGGTGATAATACGCTCGTTAGTAATCAAAGGTTGTTTTCTGATACTTTTTTTACTTTGATTGATATACATTCGTTATTTCTTTGAATAATCAGAATCTGTAAACTCGTATTTACAGATTTTTATTCATTTCTCTCGCATACCGAATAATCTGATCGTTGTCATATCACTCCTTCATTGATTGTGCTTAAAAGCCAAATATCTTGATCAATTTTTATCTGATCATTGTGCTTTATTTGCAATACTATTTTTGATGTTTGGATCTGACTCTGACTCATAGGTATGTTCATCTCTGGCTATTGTGACTTGGAAGAAAGTATTTCTTCTTTTACAAATGATTTCGCTAACCTACTACAAAAGCTCTCTATCAAAAAATCCAAAAGGAAGCCTTTGGAAAAGGAAAAATTATTCTTTGAACGTGAGACAGAGCTGCTAACTATAGAGAAACAAGAATTATCAGTGGAAAATGAAAAACTTTTGCAAACAAAACGATCCACTGAACCAAGTCTGATATCAGAGTGCTTAGAACTAAAAGCGGCTATACAGAAGAAAGAAAAAGAGTTTTTAGAAAAGGAACGTGACAGATTAAACTTTGAGGCCCTCGTAGATTATTTTCAAAAGGGAAGGGAATTCTTACACCAGAGCTTACAAAAAAATAGCTCTTGATCAAGAAATATCAAGATGCTCATCAGGTGTATGGAAAAGTTAATTCTCAACAGGTTAGAGCAGGGATAGGTTATACAGACCTAGACCTCACCTGGAAGAAGAAAACTATTCTTGAATCTGTGTTTAGGTCTGGCGAAAAGCAAAAACCAGATTTTCCAATTTTATATACATCTTCACCTTTCAAAAGATGTAGGCTTGAAAGTGGGGCCAAAACTCAAAGGTTAAAATTAAAAAATATCTCTTATTATTCAAAAGGTATGCCTCAAGTTGATTTAAAGAGCATGCAGAAGACAAATGAGATCTTTTGTTTTGGCTCTACAAATCTTGAACATCTTAAAATTGATAGTGATATTGTCAAACGAAAACCAGATGAAATCACGAGTTCATCCACAGAATGTTTTCTTAAAACTCTGGATCCAAAATTATTGGATGACTTCACAGAAACGATAAGACAGGTTTTCGAGCAAGATTTGCTCGAGGCCTTGAATTATCCTCCTAAAGGTCATGCAGATTCTTCTGAGAGTAATTGCTCGGATACTTTTGAAAGTTCTTCAAAACATAAGACGGAAGAAGGCTCTAGCTCATACATACGAGAATCTCAAGTTCTTAATGATACCTCTGTATTTTGATATTCACACAAGGATTTTCTTGACTCTAACTCTGAGTCAGAGGTGGACTCGATTAAGGAGCAAGTTGAGACAGAGATTGTAGCCAGAGAACCAGAGGTTGCAAAACTTCCAAATGAGAAAAATATTATCCTAGGTTCTGGTCTTGTTAGCATGACAACAAGAGCTAAATTCACTCCAAAGTTTGAATACAGGGCAAATAGTACAAAGTATGTTTCCTTTGCATCGAAAGGCTCTAATTCAAAATCTAAGCCAATTAAGTTCACTCCGGAACAGAAGGGAAAATCCATTGCCAACTCTAATTTTGATTCCTCTATTTCAGAGTGGCCTCTGAAGGCCAAAGGAGTAGGAAAGAAGAAATCTGAGAAGATTCATTCAAAGTCGTCAAAACAATCAGATCTAGATAGGAAGTTTGTTAGAACTACCAATGCTAGGAATGATTGTAATAATATGTTCTTCAAATCAAGAAATTCATTTTGTCATTCAAAATGTGTTTATAATTGTGAATGTTTCTCTCTACTGCATAATTTAAAGCATCATTTCTCTTATCCTAACTATATTCTCTCTGGTTCATCAAGGATAAACTCCAAGAAGACCCATAAAAGAAAGAAGGATCCTAGAGCCAAGTCTGGTAACTCAGGTGCTTAGGCGAAACCTCTCCCAAAAGCTAAAAAGCAATCTTCTATCCCTAATCATCGAGGACCCATTATGAAATGGGTACCTAAATCTGTATAATTTGTTTTGCAGAAGCTGCATGCGAACAATTGGTATCTCGACTTTGGATGCTCGAGACACATGACCGGCAATAAGAGGTTGCTCTCCTCATACAAAGAGAAGATTGGAGGAAAAGTAACGTTTGGGGATAACATGCAAGGAGAGATAAAGGGATATGGAGATCTTCTATAAGGTAAGGTTTCTGTCTATAAGGTTGCTTATGTCTCTGGGCTTAAAAATAATATTTTGAGCATAAGTCAACTATGTGATTCTGGTTACAATGTTAAGTTCCAAAAGAAATCTTGCTCCATTATGCGAGAATCATGTCAGGATTTGCTAAGAGCGAAACGAAAGGGAAATTTATATCTCATGAACTTCTCAGCAAGAGATAATTCAGAGACTCTCTGTCTCGTGTCTCATAAGTGTGAAGAAGCTTGGCTCTGGCATCACAAGTTGTCTCATTTAAATTTTCAAAATATAGAGAAGCTTGTGAAGAATAATTTGGTTGACGGACTTCCTGCCATAAAGTACCATATCTGCTACGCATGTGGAATGGGAAAGCTCAAAAGAGCATCCCACAAAACAAAGACAGATGTGTCCTGTGTCAGACCTCTGCATATGCTTCATGTGGATCTTTGTGGTCCAACCTCTGTGCAGAGCTTGTCTGGTAAGAAGTACATCCTAGTCTTAATTGATGAGTACTGATGATATACTTGGATTGAGTTTGTAAGGCAGAAATCAGATGTCCCAAAGCTGCTGATGAAGCTGATGACCAAGATTCAAGTTCTTCTACAGAGAAAAATTCAAAAGCTGAGAAGTGATAATGGAACAGAGTTTAAGAACGCAAAGATTAATGCGTACTTAGACAAGGAGGGCCTAACTCAAAACTTCTCTGCAGCAAGAACACCACAATAAAATGGTGTAGTAGAAAGAAAAAATCGTACTCTGGTCGAAGCAGCAAGAACAATGCTAGCAAGCTCTGGTCTTCCAACCGACTTTTGTGTTGAAGCCATTTCGACGGCTTGTTTTATCCAAAATAGAGCAACGGTGGTTAAGAGGCATATGAAGACGCCTTACGAATTAATCAACTAAAGAAAGCCTAATGTTAAATTTTTACATGTCTTTGGTCCATGAAGGCAAGTTCCTTGGTTACTCCACAAAAGGCAAGGCATACAGAGTCTTCAATCAACGAACCAAGACTGTTATGGAAAGCATCAACGTCTCGTTCGACAATAAAGAACAAGTGACTTCAGAGTACCTCAGCTCTGGACTCGAGCTTAACAAGCAGGCTTCCAATTCTCAAATGAAGTAAAGGGAATTGGAACTCAAGCTCATATTTGAAGACTTCTATGGCGATAAAGACATCTCTGTACGTGCACCAAGAGATGAATCTGCCCGTGTAAGTGAAGAATCACAAACTACAAGTACATCTAACTTTGGTCCATCACACACCTTTGCTTCCTCTGGTGATCATGCGAATCCACTACCAGAGCAAACAAGCTCTGCATCATAGCCTAGTTCCGCAGAGCCAGAGCACAATACTTCTGGTTCTACACCTGGTTCATCTGTAGCATCATCCGAGGGGGAGCAAGCAGAACCTTCTTCGCCATTCACGACCCAAATTCCTAATATGCCTATGGAATGTGATCAAATGTCCCCAACCTCTGTATCTATCTCAACAACAAGATGGACAAAGGATCATCCTCTTCACAATATCATTGGTGAATCTTCAAGCGGTGTAAAGACAAGGGCTGCCACGGCTAATGAATGTTTATTCGTAAATTTTCTAAGCATGGTAGAGCCTAAGAAAGTCCATGCAAGAAGAGCTCCAACAATTTGAAAGGAATAAGGTATGGACTCTTGTACCATTACCAAAGGATAAAATTTGCAATTGGTTGTAAATGGGTTTTCATGAACAACAAGGATGAGAACGGGATCGTTGTGAGAAATAAAGCTAGGCTTGTAGCAAAAGGCTATTGCCAGGAAGAAGGCATAGACTATGGCGAGACCTTTGCGCCAGTAGCAAGGCAAGAAGCTATACACTTATTCTTAGCCTTCTCTGGTCATAAAGGGTTCCGAGTCTATCAAATGGATGTCAAGTCAGCCATCTTGAATGGCAAGCTAAAGGAGGAAGTCTACATTCAACAACCTCCGGGGTTTGAAAGCTCCACGCAACCAGAGTACGTCTATTTCTTGGACAAAGCTCTGTATGGATTTAAGCAAGCTTCTTGAGCCTGATTCTGATCATGTAGGATGCAAACTTGATCAAAAGAGTACATCAGGAGCTGGACCTCAAAGAAGTAGAACTGCGTCTCCATTTTTACAACTGAAGCAGAGTACGTTGCTGCAGCCAGTTGTTGTTCCCAAGTAATATGGATGAAGACTCAACTGAAAGACTATGACATCGAGTTCGAGAAAGTTCCAATCCTGTGTAATTCAGAAAGTGCTATCGCAATCACAACCAATCCTGTTCAACACTCAAAAACAAAGCACATCGATGTTCGTTAACATTTCATCAAACACCATGTAGAGAAAGGTACGATTGAAATGTTTTTCGTTAGTACAGATTTACAACTTGTTGACATATTTACAAAGGCTCTTGATGAAAAGAGGTTTAACTTTTTAGTTACCAAGTTGGGTATGCTAAATCTTTCCAACGAAGACAGAGCCTCTACATCCCTTGAGCATACTTTTGTTTCCGCTTTTAATCCATGAGACAGAGCCTCTACATAGTACATGCAGAGCCTCTTGCTCAAGTATAAGTTGATTTGTGATACAGAGCCTCTGTATAGTACATACAGAGCCTCTGTACCTTGTTCGTCATGCTTGTGCAATACTTATCATATATGATCCAAGCATAATTCAAGGGGGAGCAGATCAAGCAGAGCTAGAGTCGAGGGGGAGCGTTAAAACATGCATCATACAGAGCCTCTACTTCAAAACATTTTTATTATAGGACATAGCTTCTACCTCTAAACATAACAAGTTTACTAAACAGAGGACATGTATAGTCCAACCATGAGTCTCTGTATGAGATCCTATGTTATGTTATCTTTCTTTTATCTAATACTCTAGGTTCTTTTTCAAATTCTTTAAGCAATCTAAATACATCAACTCTGTACTCCAATACAGAGCTTCTGTCTAATGGTTGTTATTTCAAACAAACTAGAGTATATACACTTGTTAAATCTTTTTGAAGATTTAAAATATATTATTTTAATAATAAGGCGTACAGTTCTTATTTATTAAATAATTTTTATTAGCTGTTATCTAACTAAGTGTCACCGCCTGTAATCTTAATTTTTCAAACCCGGGAGGCGCCATTTGCAGCTGGCAGGCAACGTGGCAACTCCCCACAGGTGGTGAGAAAACCGCTTCAGTTTTCTGACGATTAGGGGCACATTACACTCGAGTGCATTATTTCTTTTTCTATTTAAACAAATCAGTTTCCCCCAATTTCTTTTTTACACTTACAAAGATTTTCAAAGAACTCATCGTCTTCAAAGCTCTCATACCGCCATTGACATTCCATCAAGCTCTAAAACTATTTTCTGAAACTGCAATCTGTGGTGGAATCTTCATCTTCGTTCATCAAGTAAGTCAATCAAACATTTTCTTCCACCCATTTAAAGAATCAAGAACCGATTCTTGAAAATCCCAACTTTTCAAACCCTTCCTTTTTCACAAAAACCTGCAACTATATCTTTCTCAGAATATGGAAACTCGCAAACCCATACTACTACCCTCAAGATTGTTGAGCGAACCAGCCAAAACATGGTTCCTCTTCCACTCAAACCCAACAACCATGCCCTTCAACTCTTCCTAGACAACTTTGATCCAAAATTGCACCCTGTTATCGAGATCCTTCAACACCATTTCTTAAACCCAGCCCTGACAAACACCGATGATCTTTTACCTGAAAGATTCATCCAAGAATTCTGGCAAACATGTTCCATTACTAACTCCCAACGAGGGATTGTTGGGGACTTTTATGTGCCATCTTCAAAGGAATTTATCAATGCCTGCATTTCGAGGTCCCTGTTCTCACGAGTTCTACAAATCCCTACAAAGACGGACCTAGGGCTGAATGAATATGCTCCTCTCTCATCTAGGGATGAAATTGTCTTGTTCTTGAAGTTCTTGGCGTACGACAAAGCCATCCAGTACCCGTCCCAATACCGCCACCAGCACCTGCCCCCAATGTGGAACACCATGTTCATATTGGTGAATCAATCGCTGACCGGGAAGATTGGAAGCTTAGACAAGTGCTCTATCAACATCCTCCAGATTATGTATGGCATCTTCTTCGACTTGTCGTTGGATTACTCCTTGTTACTCTACACAGAGTTCAAGGTCGCTATCGCCAAGAAATGCCAAGAGGTGGCTAAAGGGAAGGAATTGCCTTCGCTCTTGTTTTCCCGCTTTTTGGGTGTTCTTCTAAGACCTGTTCTCGATGATAAAAACATTGACTGGGACGTTTGCCTGTACACAAAGTGAATGTGCTTACACACTACAAGCCCACCGTCAACAAAGAAGGCTACGCTTTAGAAAGGCCTGTCCCAATGAAGCTCTTTGCCTATATGAAGACGAGGAAAGTGAGAAGAGTGTACAGACGTGCACATGAGGCACTAGAACCAGTGCCTCGAACCCTAGCACGCATAGAAACATCCCAAGAGGATGACAGAACATAGGACACTCTAAGGCCTCAGGCAGAAGAGGAGGAGGTAAGATTGGAAAATTAAAGGGAGAAACAGAGAAAAAGAGAGAGGAGGCTAAAAAAAAGAATGGAAAATGAGAGAATGAGGAAAGAAGAGGAGGATCAAGCAGTACGAGCCAGACTGGCAGAACTTGCTCGTTTGAAAGAAGAGGAATAGAGAGCAGAGAGAGCACGACAGGCAGAGATTGCTTGTCTCGAGGAACAAGAAAGAATCAGAGTAGAGGGAGAAGCCAATCAAGGCTTGGAGCACTCCTCTAGCTCTGACCAAGAGGATGACCAGGAGTACTTTGATGATGCTCCTGGGTCATATACTTCGAGTGACAAAAGTGGAGTGAAGAGGAAGAGAGGAGGTGTAGAAGCTGCTCTGCCTTAGGTTGAACCAGAGCAGCCTAGGATGGTAAATAGGCACATATACTTCAATAGCCCAACTCCCACTGCAAACATATCATCTGACTCCACTGGTCGAGACACAAAGGTTATTGAAACAGAGGTGCACACCTCGAACCTAAACCTGCCAAACCAACTAGAGGTTACATCTGCCTCTGGTTATGAAAGCCAAAATGAAGCCACGTCTCAGGGATTACCCTCTCAAAAGGGTTGAAACCTTTGAAAGAATAAGTGATATGTCTCCCCATATCACGCCACTATCCCAAACAAAGGAATTCGTTTCCTCTGCACATGTAGATTCCCCATATCACGCCACTATCCCAAACAAGGACTAAATCTAGACAATGTGTTGAGCCAGAGGTTACACCAACAACTTATGTCACAAGGGACGAGTTCCAGTCCCTTGCCACCAGTTTGCTATGCTCCTTGGAAGCTTCGAGGAATGAACCGAGTGTGTTATTCTTGAATTCAGTTCCGTTGTCAGTTCTGATTTTCTGAACTTGAAGTTGCAGATTATTTTGGACTGTCTTCAATAATAAAATTATCGTCTCGGCCGCTTCATCCTTTGATCGCAGAAAATGAACCCATGTATATCTAGAATAGTCATCGATTATGACCAGCACATATTTCTTACCGTTTATGCTTTGGACTTGCATAGTACCGCAGAGATCCATATGGAGTAAGTGTAGAGGACGTTCGGTGTTGAACTCTGTCATCAGCTTATGTGAAGCTTTCTTCAATTTACTCATCTCACATGCGCCGCATACGTGGTCTTTATGAAATGCAAAAGTCGTCGATGCCATAGCAGATTTTGCTTCAAGGATGGCTTGGATATCAAGCAGACGTCTGTATCCACTTGTGTATTGGATAGGTCAATCGTGTAGAGATTTGATCTTCTGATTCCAGCTAAGAGCTCCTTACCATCAGTAGTTCAGATGCTGCATTGGTTAGCTTTAAAATAGACTTCTAAATTTTTATCACAAAATTGACCTATGCTAAACAGATTATGTCCAAGTCCTTCGACAAATGACACTTTCTTAATTATTAATTTCCCAGAAATTACGTCACCGTATCCAAGGATAGGCGCATGTTGATTGTTTCCAAATCTTACCGTACCTCCAAATGATTCAACATAGTTAGCTAATAATTCTTTTCTACCTGTCATGTGCTTAGAATATCCGGAGTCTAAGAACCACACATGCCGGTTAACCTACAAAAGTGAATCAATTGGGTTTTGGTACCTATTTTAGTATTGAACCTTTAAGCGCAGTTTTTGTTGGTGGTATACTGTAGGTACTGAACCAACGTTCTTTAAAATGCAATTTCTTAGATAAAGCAGAAAACGCAGAATGCATGAAATGAGAAGATTTTAAAGAAGTAACAGACTTAAGTAATTCGTTCAATCTACACAGAGAACAATAATTTTTACTATTTCTAATATCAAACAATTCATCAACTGGATATCTTTTTACAAAA
This sequence comes from Cynara cardunculus var. scolymus, assembly GCF_001531365.2. Lineage (NCBI taxonomy): Eukaryota > Viridiplantae > Streptophyta > Magnoliopsida > Asterales > Asteraceae > Cynara > Cynara cardunculus. The sequence continues at coordinate 103,283 of NW_020200751.1, forward strand.
TTATTGTGACAACTCTGCATTGTGGGATTTCAGGTTAGTACTTTATTTCAGGATCCTGATTGAAAACTAAGT
>NW_020200751.1:105213-110864 GCF_001531365.2 Cynara cardunculus var. scolymus
GTTTTTATTTCCATGCTTTTCAGGTTCTAAGTAAGTTGTTTGGATTCTTGGGAGCACACTTGGGCCAAGATTGATTAAGTCAAGATTTTGATGAATTTGTGAACGTTGTGTAATTTCGTTTTCTCTGTTATGTCGATGAATTGTTTTTATTTTGAACAATTTGAAATAGTGCTAATTATAGTTGTTGCTAAGACTCGCTTGCCTGTTTGCATCCCGTGTTTCCGCTTTAGCGGGGTGTGATAGATTTGGTACCAGAGCCTCAGTTATAGAGAATGTTGGTTTACTTTAAAAACCATCGACTATAACCAAAAATTTTCCAAATGATTTTCATGAAATCTGAAATCATGTGTTTTAAAGCGGGTCTTGTTGTTACACATCGATTAAGTAAAGCCTGATCACCTGTGCTTAATTTATGTGTAATAAGAAGAACTTAATCGATCTGATTAGAAGTGTGCTCTAGCTTTGAAAATTCTTATGAAAAGCATGAGTTTTGTTGCACCTTTATGAATATCCGTTTTCCTAGGACTAGAGGCGCTGGTCAAAAGGACCAGAGGCAAAGGAAATTAGAATACTCGACTTCTCGTTAAGCGTCCGTGTAGAACCAGAGGCGCTGGTCAAGAAGACCAGAGGCGCTGGTCAAGAAGACCAGAGGCGCTGGTCAAGAAGACCAGAGGCGCTGGTCAAGATAGAATGATCGATTTCTCGCTAAGTGTCCGTGTAGGACTAGAGGCGTTGGTCAAGAAGACCAGAGGTGATGGAAGATAGAATGCTCAATTTCTCGCTAAGTGTCCGTGTAGGACCAGAGGCGCTGGTCAAGAACACCAGAGGCGATGAAAGATAGAATGCTCGATTTCTCGCTAAGTGTCCATGTAGGACCAGAGGCGCTTGTCAAGAAGACCAGAGGCGATGGAAGATGGAATGCTCAACTTTAGCTAAGTGTTCTTGTTGGACCAGAGGTGCTGGAAAGTAGACTTCTCAATTTTCGCTAAGTGCAATGAAGAACTAGAAAACCGATGGACAGATTACTTAGAGTTCCTCTAAGCATAGAGAATGCCACAGAAGCTCTGGTCTCGCAACTAGAAGCTCTGGTAGAGGCGAGTAGAGGAACCAGAGGATCGATGGAAGGGACACTTAGAATTTCTCTAAGTATAGATATTGCCACAGAAGCTCTGGNACTTAGAATTTCTCTAAGTATAGATATTGCCACAGAAGCTCTGGTCTCGCAACCAGAAGCTCTGGTAAGGGCGAATAGAAGAACCAGATGATCGATGGAAGGATTTATTAGAATTTCTAAATATTGATGTTGCAACAGAGGCTCTGGTCTCGTAACCAGAATCCCTGGTAAGTGCACTAAGCAGAACCAGAGGCTCTAGCCTTGCTACCAGAAGCTCTGGGAAGTGCATTAGGTCGATGAAAGTAAGATCTATAAATAATTCTAGTATGAGGAGTAAGTCAGTGGTTGATAGGATGGAGTTCCATTGAATTGTTAGAAAACTGATGGATAAGAATTCATTCTCACGACCAGAAGCTCTGGTCTCACGACCAGAAGCTCTGGTAGTATAACCAGAGGTTTGACCAGAGGATATAGTCTGTTTGTCATGACTTAGTTTTATTTAGAAGCTTCTATTGAATCACTAAGCTTACGCTAGAGGATGCACCTTAGTAACTAAGATTGTTCATGTCACAGATCTCTGCAATGTCTTCTGATCTGAGTGAATATTCCGCTAACGATTCCGGATATGTAGTTGGTCGCTCCAGAAGAAACTCAACCCGCGACGAAAAGGTGGACCCATACGAGCAAGATGCGGCATCAAGTGATGCAGTTGCCGCACCTCAAGTGTCTTACCTAGCCCCAACGGAGTCGGCACCTGATGATCCGCCACGAACCCATCATGGTCCAAGAGTCAGAGTCACGCCCAGAAAGAGTGTCCGGCTACCACAGAGGGTGACATTTGAGAACTCACAGAGGGTCGTAGGGGAGTCATCCCGACCCCACGAAGGGAGCAGAATGACTCAGACTATGACCAGAATACCTGCGTCTTACCCTCAAGGGATGAAACCAACGGAAAGAGAGTGGGTAAGAAGGATTGCAACGGACACACAAGTACACAAGACTCGACTGAGTTATCAATATCACATTCTCAACAACTTGTCCAATGTAATGGAAGCACATCATTAGAGCCTAATATGAAACAAAGAGGCTACTGCTGCAGCCCGGCGCAAAATTAGGAGGTTGTATAGATGGTTGTTTGTTTGTAGCATGATGATGCTAGCATTAGGAATAGCCATAGGATGGATGTTGATCTAGAAGAAATTTGAAATAGGATACTCTTTTGTTCAGACGTTAGGGATCTTGTCTTGTACTCATCATCCAATTTCAATGCATGGACACCTTTTGAAGAATACATATTATGCCAATTTATTGTACGAATAAGTTTACTCTATTTTGGTGTTGGTATTACCTGATTATTTTCCCTGTGAAGACTACCTTTGAGTATCATCGAAATATATGGGGAGCTATCACCCTTGTTTTGCCATCAACTTATGAATTCCATTCTGAATAGGGTCCAAAGAAATGCCGCCGAGAAGGGAGAACCCCAATATAGCACAACTCATATCGGATCAACTTATCGCTGCATTCCCAATATAGTCAGCCAAGTGGCTGTTGGGCTGAATGCCAACCAAACTTCAAACACTGAGCCTAGGCCTCCGCAGGAATGTACTTACAAGACTTTTAGAGCTTGCAACCCCAAGGAATTCAATGAAACCAAAGAAGCGGTAGGATTACTATCATGGCTTGAGAGTATGGAGTCCGTTATGCACATTAGCAAGTGCACCGAAGGAAATAAGGTCGAGTATGCAGCATGCCTATTGCAAGGAAGGGCGCTAACTTGGTGGAACACTATAGTTCAAACCAGAGGTCGAGAAGCGGCTAACCGACTTTCCTAGGAAGAGTTTAAGAAGCTGCTAAAGGACGAATACTGTCCGAGGAGTGAACTCCAAAAATTGGAAATGGAGTTGTGGAACCTCGAAATGAAAGGAGACAATATCTCTGCGTACACAACAAGATTTCATGAATTGGCAAACCTTGTGCCACATCTGGTGTCATCAGAAGAGGTTCGAATAGAAAGGTACATTTGAGGATTATCTCCAGAAATTAGGGGAAACATAACTTCGGCCAACCCAAAGACTCTTCAAGAGGCAATAGAAATTGCCACAAAGCTCACTAATAATGTTGTGCGATCCGGAGGATTTGCCAAAGGAAAACGAAAGTTGGAGGAACATGGGGACCGAAGAATTGGAGGGAGATTCGACAGAAGCAGAAGAGTAACAGGGAATTTTGGAGCTCAAACGCAAGCGGCAGGACCAGACGATGCAGTTAGATGCAATAAGTGTAAATTTTCGCATCGAGGGAATTGCATCATCTGCCAAAGGTGTCATCTAGGGGGTCACACGGCAAAGGACTGCCGGAAGCAATTATGTTACGACTGTGGAAGTCCAGACCACATAAGGAGTGTTTGCCCAAAAAGGAAAGTAGGGACAAACATGTATCAGACCCGGCAGGTTAGTTCAGGAAACTCTGGAAGTCAGGCTCCAGGCCGAGCATTTGAATTGGGAGCCAGGGAAGCCAGGGAGGATCCCAATGTAGTTTCAGGTACGTTTTCTCTGAATAATGAATTTGCATCGATTTTATTTGACTTTGGGGCGGACAGAATTTTTGTGTCCCTAGACTTTAAGCAGAAAATTAACTTAATGCCCCAGAAATTGAGAGAGGCCTTTGTAGTCGAGTTTGCCAATGGTCAGGAACTCAAAGCTAGAAATGTAATTTCGAATTGCACTCTAAACCTAGCCAATAAGGACTTTAGTATAGACCTTATACCGATCGAACTAGGAAGTTTTGACATAATTATAGGTATGGATTGGCTATCCAAAAACCAAGCCGAAATCATTTGTTTAGAAAAATTTATTCGAATTCCTCAAGAGGGAATGGAGCCAATTATGGTCCAGGGAGATAAGCTAGACCGAAAGTTTAAGTTGGGGATACATGAAGATGCAGAAGTATTTGAGGAAGAATTACACTGCGTACCTGGCCCATGTGATTGACGGAAGGATCAAGGAGAATAAGGTTGAGGACGTACTGATAGTTCGAGATTTTCCCAATGTTTTCCCTAAGGAATTACCAGGCCTACCTCCACAAAGACAAGTCGAGTTCGGTATCTGTTAGACAAAGGATTCATCAGACCAAGTTACTCACCCTGGGGAGCACCGGTACTATTCGTCAAGAAGAAAGATGGGTCAATGCGAATGTGCATTGATTATCGGGAGCTCAATAAGTTGACAATCAAGATTAGATACCCCCTCCCTAGAATCGATGACCTGTTCGATCAACTTCAAGGAGCAGCCTATTTTTCCAAGATTGACTTGCGATCCTGGTATCACCAGGCGAGGGTTCGGGAAGAGGACATTCCCAAGACAGCCTTCAAGACCCGGTATGGTCATTATGAATTCATGGTTATGCCATTTGGGCTAACCAATGGACCCGCTGTCTTCATGGACCTGATGAATAGAGTTTGTAGGCTATACCTGGATAAATTCGTAATCGTTTTCATAGACAACATATTAATTTATTCAGGAAACCGAGAAGACCATGAGCGACATCTGAGGGTAATCTTGGAAGTACTCCAAAATGAGAAGCTGTATGCCAAATTTTCCAAGTGTGAATTCTGGTTACAGGAAGTTCAGTTTTTGGGCCATGTAGTTAACAAGAGAGCAATTCAGGTGGATCCTGCCAAAATTGAGGCTCTTAGGAATTGGGAAGCCCCGAGAACCCCTATAGAGATCCACCAGTTTCTAGGGTTAGCAGGCTATTATTGGCGATTCATTGCAAATTTTTCGAAAATTGCACAGCCGCTCACAGCCTTAACCCAAAAGGATAAGAAGTTCACTTGAGGAGATAAGCAAGAAGAAGCCTTCGAGACTCTCAAACATAAGTTGTGTAATGCACCAATCTTATCCTTACCAGAGGGTTCGGATAACTTCGTAGTCTTTTGCGATGCATCGCATCAAGGGTTAGGATACGTATTGATGCAGAAAGATAAGGTCATCGCCTATGCCTCGAGACAACTGAAAGTGCATGAAAAGAACTATACTACTCACGACCTAGAACTGGGAGCAGTAGTATTTGCACTTAAAATTTGGAGGCACTATCTCTATGGTACAAAATGCACCATTTACACGGATCATAAAAGCCTTCAACATACCTCAATCAGAAAATGTTGAATATGAGGCAAAGAAGATGGGTTGAACTGCTTAGTGATTATGATTGTGAGATCAAATATCATCTAGGAAAGGCTAATGTCGTAGCCGATGCTTTAAGCCGAAAGGAAAGAGTAAAACCGTCAAGGGTAAGAGCTTTGGGAGCCTTAGTGAAAACCAGTTTGAAGGCCAAAATTCTGGAGGATCAAAAAGAAACTCTAAGGAAGGAGAACTTGAAGAATGAAATTTTGCATGGCATAGAGTCCAAGTTTCAAATGAAGTCTGATGGAGTGTATTATTTAGGAAACAGAGTTTGGATACCCAAGATTGGCAATCTTAGACCAACCATTTTGGACGAAGTTCATCGATCAAAATATTCAATTCACCCGGGAGCA
>NW_020200751.1:111504-116020 GCF_001531365.2 Cynara cardunculus var. scolymus
CCCGACGTTATCCAAGAGACCACTGATAAGATTGTAGTAATCAGAAATCGACTCAAGGCTGCAAGGGATCGTTAGAAAAGCAATGCTGACAATCGGAGGAGACCATTAGAGTTCCAGAAAGGCGATAAAGTTTTCCTAAAGGTCTCACCATGGAAAGGAGTGATGCGTTTTGGAAAGAGAGGCAAGTTGGGCCCTCGTTATATTGGTCCCTTCGAAATAGTAAAAAGGATTGGACCAGTGGCATACAAGCTAAATTTTCCCTCGGAGTTAAGCGCTGTCCATGATACATTCCATGTATCGAATCTCAAAAGATGCCTAACRGATGAAACTCAAGTGATGCCACTGGAAGATGTGCAAGTTAACGATCAACTGTGTTTTGTTGAAAAAACCCATAGAGATCATGGATAGAGAAGTTAAGCAGTTAAAGCGTAACATAATCCCCATAGTAAAAGTTCATTGGAACTCAAGGCATGGACCGGAGTACACGTGGGAAGGGAAGACTCCATGAAAAGCAAGTATCCCCACCTGTTCTCAAGCTAATCATGATTTGGATTTTCACRATTAAATTTCGGGACGAAATTTTTCTGGATTGGGGATCAACTGTGTTTTTCGGCTTTATTTTATAAAAACACTTGATGACTTTGCATTTAAAACAACTTGAGTCTACCTTAGGCAGGAAACCATTAACTTAATATAGCGCTAGTTGGTCTGTCATGAAGTTCGAGCAAGCATAACAAGTCCCTAGAGGAAACACATGAATATTCGCCAAACTTGTGAGTTCTCACGGCCCCACTTTTAATGCTTTTTATATGTTTTATGGGGGGAAAAGCATGAGATTAAGCAAACTTTGCATGTTGACGTTTTACGATACTTGTGATTAAAGAACTGTTTAGTCGATGTTTTGCACAAAACCGTTGGGCTAAGAAACTGCTTAGTCAAGTTTTAATTGGAACCTCTTGGGTTAAAGAACTGCTTAGTCGGGTTGCTATATTTTGTTTGGAAACTATTATTGCACTTAGAATAAATGTTAAGTTGATGTGCTTGAGAGTATATGTTTCCAAATGAAAGTCCCCGTCCGTAAACGCTACTTGTTAACTCGGGTACATTCCCGGGCCGTAGTATTGTGGATAGCTGCTATTGTGTTGACAGTCCCACCCAGAAAGGGGTGCACAATTACCTACGTTTTTCTAGTCCAATCATGTGGAATTTGGACCACCGCTGAATTAGTACTTATCGAGCTGTGGGACCTAAGTAGTGAACGGGCTACTTCTGGTTGTTCGAAAATTAATGGGGCAAATTGGTCAGGTAAGGCTCAGTAGTGCCTTAAGTTTTACATCGTGAGAGATTTTCATTTATTAAGTGCAAAGAATTCGCATAAGTTTGCTATTACTTGGTTTATGCATTGAAATGTTTTATGAAAACCCGTGAACTCACCAACTCTTTGTAGTTGACCTCGTTTTTATTTCCATGCTTTTCAGGTTCTAAATAAGTTGTTCGGATTCTTGGGAGCACACTTGGGCCAAGATTGATTAAGTCAAGATTTTGATGAATTTGTGAACGTTGTGTAATTTCGTTTTCTCCGTTATGTCGATGAATTGTTTTTATTTTGAACAATTTGAAATAGTGCTATTTATAGTTGTTGCTAAGACTCGCTTGCCTGTTTGCATTCCGTGTTTCCGCTCTAGCGGGGTGTGATAATTATTCAATATCGAATTATTTAATACAAATTTAGTAAATTTATTTTTCTTCTGTTGACTTGAAGATTTTTCTTCTTCTTTTACTCTCCAAATCTTCTAAAACTTCAACGCTTTATCTGAAATAGGAAAAATAAAATCATCAGATTTAATTGAATGATGAACTTTTTGTTTATTTTTCTTGGTAAGCTTCTTCTGTTTCCTCGAATTCTTTTTGGTTTTATTCTTTTTATAATACACATCCTCGGATACAGGTTTTTAATTAAAATTCTTTTCAAAATCTGAAGTTATATTAGAGTCCTCAGTCATATTATTTTTAACAATAAAATCTTCACGACTGGGTAATTTCTTTGAAAAATCAAATTGATCAATTTCATCATCTAAATAGACATCTGAATTTAAGATATTTGAAAAATTAATTTCTTCATTAAAATTATTTATTTATTCTGAATCAGAAGCTTCACTTAAAGATTTATCGCACGAGAAATACTCAGACTCAACATGTTCCGTTTTTGCTTTAAAATTTTGTAAATCTTCAATTTTATTTAAAAATTCTTGTTTTTGTTTATTAAATGAAAGTCGTTCTTCAGTTAAAATCTTTTCCAGCTGAACCACTTGTTTTTCTAAAATAAAGTAGGAGTATAAAGCTTTGGTTTAGCAGGTTTTGATTCAAGCTCTACCTTTGAATAACTGTGAAAATAATCTGTGGAAATTGCAGAGTCTTGATTTTTATAACTTTCATTTAGGTTTATATAATCGAATGGAACTTGCATTTTGTCTTTTCTTTGTCGATTGTAATCTTCTCGTTGTTCCACCTCATCAGAAGATTTTGTAAATTTTACCGAAAACTCGGGACAGCAATTAAGATTTTCAAATTTGTATAAGGTCGGGGCATAATATAAAGCTTTTCCTAGAAAAAATCGGATTTTCATACCCCAACCCTTCCCGAGATTTAAAAAATCTTGTTTCAGATGGTTTGTTTAGGAAAATGGTTTGATCAGTTTGTCCTCTTTTATACAAACTTCTTATTTAGACTTCAGTTTTTCATTTAATTGAATTATTTGAAGTTCAAGCTTACTTATTTTAACTATTGTTCTTCATTAACCAATTCTAATGATTTATATTGTTTCTTTAAATCAGATAATTCGGCTTTTAAGATATTGGATTTTTCATCAAATAATTTGGAATCAGATAACAAAGATTCAGCCCAGTCCAAATAATTTGGACTCATTTTGATGGCTCGAACTCTTTGTCACGTGGAAGTAATGGTTAATGGAGAAATCCTTCGAACTTTACCAAAATGAGGTCATGTTGGATATAATCGCTCAATGTTGTGCAAACCTGCCCATACAATAACAACAAGCACACCCCAGATATCACAGCAAAAAAAAAATGAACACCCCTATGTTCGATTTATAGTTGAACAGGTAAGTGAACAAGACAAGAATCACAGTAACAAATCGAGCAGGCGATTTACACTAAATTCTCAAAATCAGATGAATCTGCAAGCTTTAAGAAACCTTAAACAATGAATCAGATGAACCAGAAAATTTAGACCAAGACTGTATTGTGTTGAGCGATATTACAAAATCGATGAAAACCTGATGTGCGATGAAGATAAAATCGGACAAAGCTTTGTGATATCAAATTAACAGTGTGCAATTAAAAACCAAATCCAACTCAAACCTGTGTGATGTGAGATAATCGATCAATGAACAAAGCTCATGTCAGCGATTTTGATGAACCTTTGATGAACTATTTAGAGAAAACAATGAGCGATTTACACACTGTGATTTAGGAATCCGACTAAGCTTTGTATGGTAAAAAGAAATCCAGTTGAATCCGCTTAAGTGATGCACGAATTCGGTTAACTCCGCTCAAAGGGTGTGCGAATCCGGTCAATATTGAACACTTAATCACTCAATATCCGCTCAATACTAACACTAAATCGCTCAAAATCCGCTCAACACTAACACTAAATTGCTCAAATATCCGCTCAATGGAATCTTTAAATCGCTCAAGACTTCTGTTGAAATTGCCTAAATAACTCAAACAGTGATTGATGACTACTTTAAATCGATTAAGCAGCATGCGATATAATCTTTAAATCGATCAAGCTATGATAGATTTACACACTAACCCTCTCAATTTGAATCTGCTCAAGTAGTTTGCGATACAATCTCTTAATCGCACAAACCCTCCATTTCGGTTAAGCAATGATTTAGAAACAGGCGATTTAAAGAAATTGGGCTTTTGATAAAAATGTCTAAACCGGATGGGCTTAATCCGGTTGGGCTAGCCAAAAACACAAAATAACACAATTTTAAAACTAAAAAGGATCAAAAACACTGGTTTTAAAAAAAACAAGAACACAAAAAATTTTCAAAACACAAATTTTCACCAAAAAAACACGAAAAACAATGATCAAAATGTAAATCTTTGTGAATACCAAAGATTCACAATGAGATTATGCACAAATTGATCACAAATTTAACACAAAAACACAAATTTTTAAAAAAATTTGGATCAAAATTTCAAAAATAATAAGAACAAGATGAATATTACGAAGAACATAGAAAAAATTTCAGACAAAAAAACTTCAGATCTCTGATATCTTCTTCTGATTTCGTGCACAATCCTGTTCTGATACCAACTTTTGTCCCAATATGTTGATCAATATTCAAGAAAGCTCTTCAAAAATGGCAGATCTGATAATTTCTATATGAACATCATAGAGATGGAGAAGAGAGAAATAGTCAACACTTCAAATATGGTCAATGTTAGCTCTCATTTCATTAAATGTAAAAGTATGGAAAAAGTAA
>NW_020200751.1:116878-118109 GCF_001531365.2 Cynara cardunculus var. scolymus
AAATATAGCCAATACATCCTTTATGAGTACTGGTTCACAGTCCAAACCTCCCACACTCATTCGCGAAGAATACCCACAGTGGAAAGTTCGAATGGTGAACTTTCTCGAAGGGATTCATCCTAGAATCTGTAAGTTCCTATACAACCCTCCCTACGTCCCAATGAATCTAATTCCTAGAGTTCCAGCAACTGGAACCACACCTGAAATACCTGAGCACTACGAACCGCGTCCTGAAGCAAACTTGAGCGACGAGGACAAGATTATCGTCGAGTTGGGGAACAAATGTAAACGTTTGTTGATCATGGCAATTCCTAATGACATCTTTAAGTGTATTGATCACTGTCAACTATCCATGGAGATTTGGGCAGAACTGGAAAAGCAAATTGAAGGTGGAAGGAAAACGCTTAAGAACAATCGTGTAATTTGCATCGACGAGTACTACAGCTTCAAGGCTAAAGATGGTGAGTCTCTGTCGGATACATACTCTAGACTAAACACGTTAATCAGCAACTGTAAGAGGTATGACATCCCGAGAACGGCAAAGGAGAATAACTCACTATTCTTGAAAAGCCTTGGGGCTGAATGGATGAATATCAGAATGTCCATGAAGGCCATCCTGGATCTAGAAAAATGGACATTAGCAGACTTATTTGGCTTCCTCAAAAGCCAAGAGTCTCAAGTTCTTCAATTGAAAAGGAACTATGGCGGCCCTCTGGCTCTAGTTGCAGAAGACGGGTGTTCTGGGAAGGAAAAGGAGGTAAAGAAGAAGAAGAAGAAGAATAAGGTGGTGCTGGTTGCAGATAGTGACAACAGTTCTGAGGAAGAAGAGGTCTCCATGAAGGAGATGATGAAGACTCTTGCCTTCATCACAAGAGAATTCAGGAAGGGTGGAGAAAGGAWGGAGTTCAAAAGCTTCAATCGCAGAAGCTTCACAGAAGGAGAAAGATCAGAGAAGAAAGGGAAGGAACAGAAGCCCTTGCAGAGGGTTGAAGAACAGAGGAAGGAAGAGCCCAAAGATGGCTGCTTCAAGTGTGGBAAACCCGGCCACTATGCTGCAGATTGCTGGTCTAAAGGACCAAGGGCACCACAGAGGGGTCCAAAAGACGCAGCCTTCTACAAAAAGAAGGCTGAGTACAACCAACAGAAGTCCCTACTAGCTCAATCTAGTGAGCTTGTAACAGACGAATCCTCTGACGATGATGATCAGAAGGGTCTTCTCGCATGGGAAGAC
>NW_020200751.1:123159-130813 GCF_001531365.2 Cynara cardunculus var. scolymus
CATGGTTCAAGGGGGAGTTTATGTTTTAAAAGGATAAAACCTCTTGAAGAATAAAATGTTTTAGCTCACATAAGTCTTTTCACAGAACCTCTGTGACTGCTTACAGAGGCTCTTTGAACGGATCTTCTGTAGACACTTCTTCTTAAGGATTTTCAAATGGTTTTTATTCAAGGGGGAGCCAAGGAAGCTAGCTCAGAGGGGGAGTTTTCAAAACAAAAAKAAAACCACAGAAGGTGCAAAAACGTTTGAAGTATTTCGTTCTCGGAGGTCATCTCATCAGAACCTCTGGCGCTTCTAACAGAGGATCTGTGAGTTGAGCTGAGCAAATACTCATCTCTCTGTGGTTTTTCTTAAAACCGTTTAGGTAAAAAGGTGTAACATTTATAAGAAGGCCCGGCACATATCATAGAGGCTCTGTAACCCTTAGGCCTCTGACAGAACTCTGTTGATAGTTCTTGTCTATTGATATGGTGCGCGTGGTTCTATGGATAAGGGTAAGAACAAACACACGCGTGTCAGAAAATGGAAGTGCACGTCATCAATCGCGCGTCTTCCCAAAACGGCGTGTCATACCTTTTTTGAACCATTTCACCCAAATACACTCATCACACGACCTTGTACAGCAGACGGTTCAATTTTAAAAATCCTTACCTATAAATACCCTCCTTCCCCCCAATTTAAAACCTTACGCTCTCAAGAACTCTCATACGAACCTGCAACCTGCAATTTCTCAAAGCTTATCTGCAACCATGTCGTCTTCAAGCGCCTCAGCCCAGTCTGTTAACGTCTCAAGGACAACAAGGTGACGCAAGCACAAGCCCTAACTTTACACGCACTGTCGTTTGTTCAGAACAAATACAAGAAAGTTGTTTTAGTTAAGAAGCCGAACAACTACTATTTCTCCCCTCAGGTTTTCCCGATTTCACCTTCCCTCTAATGGAAATTCTAAGGAACCACCCTCTTTTTTATGCTTTATCTGCTACTCGACCCACACCAGAAACCTACTTAACMCAATTCTTGTTGAGTGCCTACATTACTACTCTTGACAATTCTGGCCTCACAATCGTTGGTTATGCATCCCACCCAGTTAACAAATCCCTTGTCCCATTAGAACTTAATGTGGAAACCTTGAGAATAGCCCTTCATTTGCCCACTTTGAACGAACTAAATCTGAACGCCTATGCTGAGACCCCTACCGACGAGGAATTAATCAAATTCCTGGAATTTCATTCATATGCCACCCCGATTACTAAAAGGACACAATTCAGGCGTAAGGGACTACCCCCTGTTTGGAACACACTATTTTCAATCATAAAGTGCTGCCTAACAGGAAAGGTAGGCAGTCATGACCAGACTTCCCATGCCATGTTGTCAATCATGTATGGCATCTACTTCAATCTTCCATTGGACTATGCACAACTCATATTCGAGGACATAGTCGGCCTCATCAAGAAAAAGTGCGCAAGTCAGAAAGGGGAGAAGACGAAGGTTAAGGCCCAGAAGAAGGCCAAGGAAGATATGAACCAGCCTAATTTGATCCTACAACGCTTCCTTGGTTTGGCATTTGGAGACCTTCTGGCAGCGAAACTGCCTTCCGTGGAGCCCAATGCAAAACTATATCCATTCAAGAAGTTTCGTCCTACCGAGCACGAGCAAGGCTACAGAAGCCCAAGACCCCTATCCAAGGCCATGCTCAGGTATTTAAGTCACCATGATCGCAAATCCTATAGATGTTGTAACAGGCGACGATAACCGGTCCCTGCAACCCCACCATGAATAGGTGTCCCCTTAGGTGAGGAAATTGCAAAAATGAGAGTGGAGGGACGTGTGGAGGAGCCAAAAGTGGCTGGTAAGTAGAGTGAGGAACCCCCTAGAATCCCAAGTCCCCCACGCAAGAAGAAGAAGACACAGAAGGGTGATGACACCTCTGTGACGAAGAAGGCAAAGAAGAGACCTGTAGAGGAAGAAGGTCCAACTGTACCTCTACCAAAACAAAAGAAGAGAAAAACAAAGAAGGCTGAACCGCCAGAGCCTGTGATCACAGAACCTGTGGGCACAGAGGCCATTGCAGAAGAAAGCCCGGCAGAAACTACAGCAACACCCAAGCGCAGAAGGTTGTGCAAGATGGTTTTCGATGTCTCCCCAACAGAACAAATTAAGGATGTTCTTTTGAATATCCAGAAGGAGTTCAAGGCGCCAATTGATGAATCACAGTTGGGGACAGAAGTCGTTCTAGACGACGAAGATGAAGAGGCTGAAGAGTTAGGTGAGGGAGCAAAAGATGCCAAAGGCACACAACCAAGCCCACCTCCCAGTGCATCCCATATATCTAGAGGCCCTGTTCTAGAGGGAACCTCTATTGAAGCACGCACATACATGCCGAACCCTAACCAGCCTATCCACACATAGGACATTCTTTCGTCCTCTATGGAATGCACACCTGGGCAACCACATCATACTCCTTCATCCTCTCAAAAGGATGAAAGTTTTACAAAAAGAGTCCCTTCGCCCATGGACTCGACAGAACCAAGAGAGGCATCCGCTGCCTCTCCTCACAAGAGTGTACAACCAGAACGTGCTTCAGAGGCACAGGTGAGGATCACAGAGGTAGAGGGTATAGAACTCCCTCTGTCTCCACTAGATCAAACTGTCAGGATAGGATCTGAAACTACCAGACATGAGATCTACAAAACACCGGTAGGCTCTCCTCAAGGATATGTGCAAGGATCCGGTGGAAGTCCCCGAGCAGGCTACGAAAAACTAGCAGCGGAGGGCGCCTAAAGCTCCGAGGCCAAAGGATCACCATGTGTTGGTGATCCTAGTTCCCATAACAACTATGTGACAAAGGAGGAGCTTAACACCTTTGCCACAGAATTCTTCAAGAAGATGGACGAGTTGAAAAGCTTGTTCATCTCGCGCTGAATGCCACAGGACCTCACACCGCTCACAGAAGCTCTGAAGGAGTTATCCGCCACCACTGCTGATTTGAAGACTACTTTTGTAACCCTTCAGAGCTCTGTCCTTCGAAAGGATGACTTAGCAGAATCCTTCCAAGCGATGACGCTAAATCCCTCCTCCATCAAGACGCTAAAGGAAGAACTCACAGAGATGGCCGCCAAATTCGTAGCCAATTTTGTCTCTGCAGGCTACACGAACTACTCTTCATTCAGAGACAAAATCAAGGAGATGTTCTCCTCTACAGTCACCTACGGTCTCGACACCAAGACCTCAAGGGCCAACATCAACCATCTAGCAACTCGTAGAGAACTAGATGCTATGGTGGATGCCCTAGGGGATGTGGTGACCGGCCATATCGGAGCACTTGTCACAGAGGCCCAAACATCAAACGCTCTCATCAAAGACTGCACGTCAAAACTTGTAAAGGAAGGTGACCTTCTTCGAGCTGAGATCTTCAGCTCCGTCTCCAAGCTCAAATGGGCTACAGAGCTAGATGTGATGAATGCCTCTGCAGGTGCTGAAAAGGTGATCGAGAAGATGTACAAAGCGGCCACAAAAATCTTGCATCATTTGAAGAGGGTTCCCCTGACTACATGCAAGGCAGACGCCAAACAGAGCCATGACGATCATGAAGGTGATGATGATCGTCATGAGGGGGAGAAGAAGAAGGAAAAGAAGAAGGCCCCAGAATCAAGAAGAAGACTACTGCCAGAGCACCTGCCAGAGGTGTCAAGATTGGGGATTCCACAGCTGCAAAAGGCAAGGAAAAGGCTACAGAGCCTAAAGGCAAGGGGAAGGCCATAGCTGTAGAGTCTTCACAGAAGGAGTCATCATCGAGCACAGAAACCCCAAAGGAGATTAATGAAGAAGAGTATGCTGATGACCCTGAGTTCCTCAAAGCATTAAAGTTATCTCTGGCAGAGGCTCAGGCAACGAAGGGAAAAATTCCAATGCACCACAGAAAAGGCGAAGCCACATCATCTCATTTCCCACAAGTCGAAACAACGTCCACGGGTACGTTTGATGCCCTGCAAGGAACTGTCAAGCCAATCCTTGCAGAGGGATCGACCCAGAGGCCGATTTTGGAAGAAGAAGAAGAACACAAGATGCCAGAGTCTACAACGGGAGGACGGGTCTCTGAAATCTTTGAATCTATGAACCAGATTCCTATACAAAATGTTCGTACAGAGCCCGCCACTACCCCAGAAAAATTCTTATTTGGAAGTACTATGTAGAAGACACAGAGCCACCATATGACCCAGAACTCAATGATATTCCCTCGTCAATCGCCAAGTTCCACTTCACCAAGTTAACAAGGCCTCGTGAGTAGGTCTTCTCACGGCACATGATCACTTCACTGGTAACTATCTCACCAATGACCTTGTTAAAGAAGATCATGCTCTACACACAGTATGTTGTAAGGAGAGAAGATGGCAACATCTACACGTTCACAGATGCGGATCTTCATAACCTCTGCGTGTTTGATGTCATCTATATGCACAAGGTTCTTAACATCTATATGGAGAGGAGGTCCACATACCAAATATCGCTCAGATAGCTGGTGGAGGTAATGCACGCACAAGTGAGGTATTACAGTCAGAAGGACTTTGAGTTGGCCGTAAGATTAGTGCAGAAAAATCTGAAGCTCTCTCCTCCATACAGCAGGCCCAGTTGGATATCTAGGTACTATCCAAACTCCATCATACAAAATCCTGTTTTTGGGTTTGGTATTTGGATAAGGATGAGATAGTAAGATTCTTCGATCCAACAGAAGCTCACAAGTTTTCAACAGAGACGCTGGAGTGGATTTTCATGTGTGTTTTGACAGAGGTGGATAGAAAACATTATAGGGCGGGTGAAGTGTCTCCATTCTTAGACGCGATCAAAGTTCAAATCAACTTCAGAGTATGGATCTTCAATGTCTACAGAACGATCAAGTCTGATTTTGTATTCGCAGTAGATGATTTTCCAGACTCTGTAGTTTGATACCCTTCTGTACCAGGATCCGGCCTAAGCTTCAACAGTTTTGTCATTTAAGTTTTGTAATTTTTTACATTGTAATTCTTTCAGAGGATGATGTTTTATCACCTCTTGTAATTTCATTTCAATCAAGTCATGTTCTTGCACTTAACGTTCATTTTTTTACTTTTTCATACTTAGGGGGAGATTGTTAGCTCTCATTTCATTAAATGTAAAAGTATGGAAAAAGTAATACTGCAAGTGTTGACAGAAGATGATCTGTCACAGAAGACCACARAGGACCAACAGCAGAAGATGCTCAAGCGTATGTCTCAAGTGACAGAACCTCTGTCGTGTCTCACAGAGGTTCTGGAAGATATCTTGTACATCAATGTTCTTTCAAGTTATATCCAGTAGAGCCTTTGTGATGTCTCACAGAGGGTCTGCAGCCTGTCTTCTGTGTAGATCTTCTTTAGCTGTTTTACTTTGGTTTATTAGCTGCTCGTGCTTATCACGTGTTCTTGTCTGTAATCCGTTTTGATCGAACGACTTAGATTAATTTACTTTAGGTCATGTTAGAAAATGGTTACTTGCTTGTATAAATAGTAGCGTAGGCCCTTGTATTTCAGTGTGCTTCAGTATTGTAATTGTTAACGTTTTCATTCTATTGAAATTTGAAGCTCTCTCTTGTGTTCATCAATCTTCATCACCGTGTTCTTATTGATTTTTACTTTGGTTGATTCTTATCTTTTCCGCTACATCATCACTGTTAAACAGATCATCCAAGTAAGTAATTAATACCAAGAAACCGAGTTAATCGATCCTACAGTCAAACTTCACTATACGTAAAATAAATCTTACTAATGAGCTCCTACTAAAGATTACAAGACTTCACCCTATTTATAGGTTCAAACAAAACACAAATGGTCAAAGTCAAACTATGTAAGAAAAGTCAAACACGATGACTTTATATAATTATGGACAATTGTTTGGACCTGTAAACTCAGTTTTGATATTAACCAGATACTCTGGATGATCTTTAAGAACAATAACAGTGCAGCGGAAACAGTATAGGAACAAATAGAGTGATTAATCAAGAACACAGTTGATGAATATGAAGAACACGAGAGAATAGCTTCAAAGGTTTTTCAATTGATTGAAAATAAGACGATTACAATTCGGAAGCACACAGAATTACAAAGACCTAGCTGCTATTTATACTAGTTCCTAACGGCTTTTCTGACATGACCTAGACGTGTGAAACGATCTAAGCCGTCCAAATAAAGTCGATTACAAACATAGTCACGTGAGAAACACATGCAGCTAACTAACCAAAGTAAAACAGTAAGAAGTGGTTCTTCTCATAAGATAAATGCGTAGACCCTCTGTGAGCTATTCCAGAGGCTCTGCTGCATTTGACTTGTAAGCTTTTGTTGCCAGAGGACTAGTTTCCAGAACCTCTGTGGTAGACAACAGAGGTTCTGTCACTCTTGGCTTGTACGATTGAACATCTTCTGTTGTTGGTCCTCTTTGGTCTTCTGTGGAATGAACCCTTCTGTCAACACTTGTAGAAATCTTTTTCATACTTTTACATTAATGAATATGAGAGCTAACAACAATTTTATCTTTCAAGACGAATACAATTATACACTGAATTTCATTCCTAACATGATCGATGAAGACTAGAATCTGGATACCTTGTTGAGCGATTAAGTCTTGAATACGGTTGAACCTTTGAGCGAGAATGGCCAAATCCGGATGGCCTTCTGTGCGGGGAAGCCAAATCTGGATGCGTGGATGAGTGACTAAGTCTACAACTCGGCCAAGGCTGTGACTGAAGTTGGGCTGGTAAAGTTGTGCGACTAAGTCCATGATCTCGGCCAACCCTTGGACCGAGAATGATCAAAATTGGGCGAGGTTGAGCGATGAAGACTAGAATCCGAACTAAGGGTGTCCGGGATTGGCTTGAAAAAGACTAAGTATATAATCCGGCTATGCTGAAAAATGATTACAGCTCATCACAAACACAAAAAATACAACTCTTTTCACCAAAAAATAGATCAAAATCATATTTTTTTATGATTTTAGTCAAGAACACCAAAACTTTTCAGAAATCACAAATTTCATTACATCTTTTAAAACGAATGTTCAAATCATGAAAACTTGTGAATAATAAAGATTCACAAATCAAATACGCACACAATGATCATATTTTAAACATCCAAACATAAAAAAAATGAAAGATTTGTGTAGAAAAATATGAAAAACTTGAAGAACACTTCAAGAACAATTTATGAAAGTGAAGAACATTGAATATCTCTATAAATGGCAATCTTCATCATAAGAACATTAGAGAGAAAAAGTCAAACTAGTCAATGATAATATATTCCTCTCAATTATACGTAATGTTTACAATTAGGGTCCTTAACTTTTTTACTAAAATTCCTTACAAGTCCTATTTATTGGTCAAACTAGAAAAGCACAAGTCAAAGTCAAACCATGACTTACAAAGTCAAACTCTCTACAAATACAAATAATTCTTTCAAGACGAATACAATAAACTCTAAAATTCAATCCAACCGGGTTCCCCACCGGGACGGGCAAATCACCATCCCTATTTGTGTACTCCACACTGTGTTCGTTATGTGCCAGATCTGATAGTAGAACGATTTACACTAGAAGTTTGTAAGAATAAGTAAACAAGAAGATTAAACAGAGAAATAGCGGCTGCTTTTCT
>NW_020200752.1:0-123893 GCF_001531365.2 Cynara cardunculus var. scolymus
GACATCTCGAATCTCTGATCGCAATCCGTCTATAAAGTGGTCTACACATTCCTGTTCTGTAGTCAAGAAACATGTGGCAAACTGTGATTTTTGATTGAACTCAGTCTCGTAGTCCACCACTGACATCTTTCCTTGATTAAGATCAAGAAACTCCTTCTCCAATCATTTTTGTAGATCAATTGGACAATATTGCTTGTTAAAACGAGTTTTGAAAGACTCCCAAGGCATACCTTCTTTTTCAGTTTCACCTAAAGCTGCAAAAGTAACATTCCACCATATCAAGGCCCTACTTTTGAACATGGCCGTGGCATAATTCACTTTATCATCACATAGCACTCGGGTGATACGAAAGACCTTCACAGTATTCAATATTTATTCAAGTGCCTCCAACAAATCAACCTTCCCAAAGAACTCAGTAGCACCGCTACCACGAAAGGTTTTAAAAGAGACTCGGTCGATTTTGGGTTTTGAGGCGTCAATCGTTTCTTTCTCCTTACCTTTACTTTTATCATCTTCAGACTTTCTATCGTCATGTCGTTGTTGGGCTAATGTTTGCTAAATTAATAAAGTCATATGTTGCATCAAACATTCGCTTCGAGGAGACATCGGTGCCTCATCATCATAAATCTCCAGGTGTAGAGCATTTTCTCTTACATTGTCGTTAGATGGGGTGTGACTAGCTTCATCACCGTCGGCCATCTTTCTGAAAGTTACGACGTATACATAACATTAAATAGAATCCTATAACAAATTCCCAATTCCCACCTAGGTTTCTCCTAAGTTCATATCCCATTTAAATCAAAATATACTTACTACATGATACCGACACAAGGTTTACAGAAGATTAAACTATATACAAGACGAAGGACATTAGCTACCCGTTATTTAGATACTTGCAGTTACAACCAAAAGACAACTAATAATTTACAATCCATAGYTGTATTCGACTAACTATATAATACCAAAAGAGTCGTGCTACTGGAAGCACCAAAAGCAAAGATCTCAATCTACCCGAGCTTATTCTTTGCCTTATCTACACGGCCTGTAAAAATGTGAACAACTAAAAGGGTAAGCACAAAATGCTTAGTGAGTAAACGGGAACTATTAATTACTAAAGCTTCACAAATGTAATCCATGGAAGTCAATGATCAGGAATGATGTAAATCATGTAATAAGTAATCATCATTCGAGAATCATACATATGAATATCAAAGTATGCAACTAGATCGTGTGAAAGTCAATAATTGATATGTACTGCAACCGAGCTATCCCGGTCGTGGCAAGCACAACAATATATATCATAGATTTCATACCACCCGAGCTATCTCGGCCAGTGGAATGATCTTCCCACCCGAGCTATCCCGGACAGTGGGGAAAATGATCGGACTCTAACGTGGTCAAATACGCACGATACCCGAGTAATCTCAGCTGATATGGGCTTAAGCGTTCCTCCCCGGGTGAAACACAAAGTAACCACCGAGTAGCACGTATGGAAGGACGGAGTGCAATAGCCAATAATATCTTGAAATTGATAAGGAGAAATAACATGGATGAGTGTGGAAGCAAGTAACAAATAGATAACACATGTCTAGCAAATAGCAAGTTAAGTAGCCCCATAAACTCACAGTGCTTTTCGATACTCAAAAATCGAGCCAACTTAGGCTCTACATCCATATATTTCTAAACATCGTCCAACGGTCACTCTGGAAGGACCAAGTGAACTTAATTAACACATGTAATATGTACCCAAAGTTTCATAAAGATCCGACAACAAAAACTTAACCAAACTTAATTTAAACTCATTTTAGGCACTATAATTCACAGCTCAAAATCAACTTTTTATCAGTTTTTAGACGCAATAATAACCAACCTGGAAGTCTTATATCTAAAAAGTGTCTAAAGGACAGGTTTAGATCTACATATAAGCTTTTTAAAATGTCTAGAATCATAGCAATCCGAGCTGCGGTTAAGAAGTTATCGCACATTCAAAACAGCATATCGGATAGATTCGGTGCTGTCAAATTCACCAACTAAATAGGCTAAAATCCATATTTTGGATTCAATCTTTATTCCAACAATCAAAATATCATCTAACCATGTTTATATTATTGATTACAAGATCAATACTCAAGAATTTCACCAAAATAGTCATTAATGAAGAAAATCAAAGTTCAACCTATGTTCTTCATTTTCGAAAGCTCCAAATCATCAATCAAGCATCATAACAACTTAGTTAGGCTATAACCAATCTAAATACAACATAWTAYTAATATAACTCAGATTAGGTTTCATTGATTTCATCTCTAACTAACTTCAAATCAAGAAATTAACCAATGAAATAGTTAACCTTAATTGGAGGATGAATTTGACATAAAAATCAAGCAAAAACCCCTTGAAACAACCTTGATTCACCCCTATGAAGCCAAAATCGCCCCTGATAGTAAGTTTTAGAGATGAGAGTCTGTTTTGGGTGAAAAAGAAGGTAAATAACATGTATATCCGACTTTTACGAGTTGGGGCTGAGTTGACTCGGTTGAAAACTCGGTTTGACCATTAATCACTAAAAATCACTAAAAATCACATAACTTTTCGCTCGGACCTTCGTTTTTGACGTGGTTTTCGCTCACGCGTTCGTAAAGAGATAATCTACAACTTACAATAGAAATATTTCAAAAAMTATCTTCCAATAAAAGTCAGTTTTTATGTATCCGTAACGTAGATATTGATGCTTTTGACACGTTTCTTTCCAATTGTTTTACCCCGGGCCTCGTACGATGATTCCGACTATTTCATATATAGTTTATTGCATTCGGGTTTGCTTCCTAATTTTACGTTTTGATCACATAAACATTGATGTAATTATTAATTATTTAGAATTATTATTAAACATATCAATTATTTTTATATTATTATTTTTAATTAGTATTCAAAATATTTAATCATCAAAAAACAAATATAACAATTCTAAAAAATGTTTCTGTAAGTTATATTAAAATTAAAGTTATACTTATTTTATTTTATAGATAATAAAAATATACTAAATTATTTTAATAAATTATTTAATTTAATTATTAATTATATTTTAAAAAATATTAATTAATTAAGATATGTGAGGCTGACAAATTTTATTGTTATTCATGTTATATGTAATGATTATTTAAAATCATAGATTAATGTAGATTTTCTTGAAATTTGGAGTAAACTCTAAATTTGGTCTCTGTGGTTTAGTGAAATCTTTGAAAGTGGGACCTAAATTTTGATAAGTCTAGAAATCGTCCTTGTAGTTCTTATTTTGCTTTGAAAATGGTCCATCGTCGCTAACTTCGTTAGAAATGTCATTTAGATCTAAGGGTAAAGTTGTCTAACCATGTTTTCCCCATATTTTTGCAATTCTTTTTTGTTTTTTCTTATTTCTATAAAAACAATCAAACTTCAGGGACCAACTACACAAATAGCTGTAATATATATATAGAGAGAGAGAACTAGGTTCTTTTGTTAACCAATTTGTTAATGTTAACTATGTTAACCTAAAGAATCAATAGGATTCTTTTTCTTTGTTTGGTGTAAGTTTCATTAAAATATTCATTATTGAAGGGAGGACAAAAAGGTAATTTGTATAAAGGTGTAAGTACAATTTTAGCATTTAATGAGATGGTGTAATTTATTATTTTCTTGAATTTAGGGATCATCATTAAGTTAATAATGATTAAATCAAATTATACTTGTCGAATGGTTAATCAAGGTGAACAAAATACTTTTTAATTTTTTCTTGTGTATGACGAGGTAAACATTCTTACCAATACAAATACAAAAATAATATGAACGATGCTATGTTTGCTTATGAACAAGGAGAATATCATGTATGAAAAAGGTGAACATCTTTACCAATACGAATACCAAAATAATATGTACAATACCAACATTTAAGGGATGAAGACTTTAGAAATCAAATCATTGATAAAGTCGGTTACTATTTGATGGCGTAATTACTTGACAATTAATGAGGAGATATTTTTTTATTTTTTCTTTATTATATTGTTTGTATTAGTTAACATATTATATTATTAAAAATTTGCTTTAATTATATTTGTTGAGATTGGAGATTATCCACCTTCCGTTTCATATTGAAATCCTTACCACTAATAGTTTTCCATCAATAATGTTTCTTTTTTTATAGGATCATTTTCTTCCTTTTGAACGTCTAGTTATACTATAAATAATATATACCTATAAAGAATGTCAAACAACAATAAAATTTGATTACTCCATTGGTCCCTCCGAGCAGAAGGTGTCCTCATGGCTTCCTTTCCTGCGGTCTGTCTCTCAGTCTGTCCTCTCATTCCAGGCAAGCAATGAAGGCAGTTCGGTAGCTCTCCAACGGGCGCATGTGAGGAGTCGAGATATCTTATGTCACTCTTCTTTCCCTAATATGAGCATCAGAGTGAAATCTGGAAATCCAAACCTAATTCTTTTTCTCATCTTTCTTCTTCAAGAAGAATGGTCGAGAAAAGTCCACTATGATATCACTTCACCTTATTTCCTTACCCCAGCTAATCATCGTAGATAGAACTTTGTTGGTGAAAACCTCTTTTGAGATGGCAACTACAACGATTGGATCGAGATGACAAACGCTTTGTTCGCCAAAAACAAGATAGGCTTTGTCGACAGCACCCTTCATATGCCAAAGGAAGGATCCCTAGATCTAATGATTTAGAAAAGATGCAACGCTATGGTGAGAGGATGGCTTGTAAGAGCAATGGAGAAAGAGATTAAAAATAGCGTCAAGTATGTAACTACTGCATGTGACATTTGTCTTGACCTCAAAGAAAGATTTGGCAAAGGGAACGCACCACAAGCATACGAACTGAGAAGAACCATCACCACAATCCACCAAGAAAACATGACTATCTCCGCATATTACACGAAGTTAAGAGGTGTTTGGGATGAAATTCATTCCATAATCCCGATACCGGCTTGTACTTGTAGTGGATGTACTTGTGAAATAAAAAAGGAGATCATGAAGGCGCGTGGTAAAAAAAAAGCTTATATGGTTTTCTGATGGGTTTAGATGAAGAGTATGGGGCTGTTAGAACACAATTCTCAGTAGCAACCCACTTTTTTCAATAGGAGCAGCCTATCACCTAGTAAGCCAAGATGAGCAGCAAAGACAAATTAGTACATCCCGCAAGATGGTTCCTGAAATAGCCGTGTTCCAAACCTTAGGGAAATATTTTTCACGCCTGTCTGGTAAGACGTATATGCAACCTACGAATAAAAAAGATGAACGTTGGCGAAATGGAAAGAATGATGATCAATGGTGCACCCACTGCCACAAATATGAGCATTTTGTTGATGGGTGTTTTGAGCTTGTGGGATATCTGGAGTGGTGGATCGGAAATGCCGTAACATCCAAGAATCAATTCGGGAAACCAAGACCACAACCATGTGCTACAAACGTCAATGGAGACACATACACACCCAATACTATAAGAGAGAAGTATGAACGAATTCTCCAAATGTTTAGAGCAACAAATGTAAGGGAACAGGTTCCCATGTCCCCAACAGCCAACATGATCAGTAAGATCGATTTACTTAATTCTTGGGTTATAGATTCAGGTGCTAGTGAGCACATCATACACCATGAAGAATGGTTGTAAACAACGAAAATAAATGAAGGCAGTTCCCTTATAAAAATACCGAACGGGGATTTAGTACCGGTAAAAGGTGTTGGCAATGTCCAATTATCATATGGGTTTAATCTAAAATAGAGTTTTTCATTGGCGGGATGACCCGTTAGACCCGTCCCATCCGGCCCGCTAGAAATACGGGCTTGGACAATCATTATCGAGAAAAGGGACGGGCCCAGTTTTGTTTGTTAAAATTAATGGGCGGACATGGGCAATGTAAAAATAAATCCCGTCTGGTCCATTTATGTTTTATTATTTAATATTTTTTAACCATTAATTAAAATTATACTAGTATATTTTAAAATTAAATTATTAAATCTATATGATGAGAATCGGGACTCTTTGTTTTTTTCTTGAGAACCCAAGAGGCTCTACATTATCTTTGTTAGCATCCTTATGTCAAAATTCCTAATCGATCAACAATGGATAGAGTCAGTAGTTGCTTAAAGTTTTAATTGCGACGGTGTTTTTTCTTTACTTTTTGGTTCCACATTTGTTATTTAAGAGTTACACTTTTTAAGCCCGTTAGCCTGTGGGCAAGCCCGACCCGTTTATAAGGCGGACAATGGCAAGTTGTCAAGCCAGAAAAAAAGGGATTGAGTTTACAATATTAGGCCCGTTGGACAAAAAAACAAGTTAGGCCCGGCCCCACAAATGATCACCTCTAAGCTAAAACATATGCTAAACATTTTGGATATTAAATGCAGTTTGTTATCTGTGAGTAGATTAACTCGTGATATGAATTGCTCGTTAAAGCTCTTTCTAGACACATGTCTTATACATGACTTATGTTCAAGGAACCTGATTGGGATGAGTAAAGAACTTAATGGTTTATATTACTTGGAGCTGTTCAAAAAATAAGAGGGTGGCGATGTTAGTTTTGGTTGAACCCATAGTCTGGCATAGAATACTTGGTCATGCTTCGGAAGGTGTTATTCAAAAAATACAACAATTCGATAGTAAAGGTATTTGCAATCAGTTTTGTGATTCTTGTATTCGTGCTAAACAAAGTAGACTACCTTTTCCTATTAGTTTTTCTAAGATAACTGAATGTTTTTAGTTGTTTCATGTGGATATTTGGGGTCATTATCATCATGCCTCCCTTAATGGTGCTCATTACTTTTTGTCTATTGTTGATGATCATAATTATGGAGTTTAGGTTTCTTTAATGGAAAATAAATCTAAAGATGCTCATTTGTTAACATCGTTTTGCGATATGGTGAAGACACAATTTAATAGAAGAGTGAAACGAGTACGTACCGACAATGGAACGAAATTCCATTTGCATTACATGTTTGGGGTTTATAAAGAACGGGTAATTTTATTAGAAACATAGTGTCCTTACACACCACAACAAAACGGCATGGTAAAACGAAAGCATAGACACTTATTGGAAGTGGCTCGGGCGCTACGATTCCAAGCCTCATTATGAATAGAGTTTTGGGGATAGTGTGTACTAACCGCAACCTATATTATAAATAAATTACCTACTTGTATGCTTGATAATAAAATGCCACACAAAACTTTGTTTGGAAAGGTTCCTTCGTATAATCATCTCTGGGTCTTCGATGTCTTGCATATGCATATAATAACTTAAACAAGCATGACAAGTTTGGCGAAAGAGGGAGGTCGTGTGTCTTCCTAGGGTATCCCATGGGACAAAAGGGATATAGACTATACGATCTAAAAATCCATAAGGTGTATACGAACCAAGATGTCATTTTTCTTGAAAATGATTTCTCTTTTGGTGACGATTTGGAAGGCCCCCAAGACAATTGAAAAGGAAGATTTGGCGGATTCCTTACAAGGTGGCTAATTTTTTTTTTTTTTTTGGTGATGAAATTCAAATGGTCAAAGGATGAAGTAAATAGTAGTCTACAACCTCCAGACCCATCTTAGCCAAATATCATAGAGCTTAATCCTCAACAAACTAATGATGGAGCAATGTCACAACTCACAACAAGATATGCAGGGCACACGACAAAGTGCTAGAATAAAAGCAAGGCCTAAGCATCTTGAAGAACTCGATATTGACTTGCCACCCTCCCTAGACCATTCACGACCCGCGCTTACTTCAGGTTCCTCCACGGCAATCCTCTCTCCCATTTTGTCTTATATGATAAGTTTTCAAAGTCTCATCGAGCTTTTTTAGCAGCCATCACTTCATGTAATAAGCCTAAAAGCTTCTCACAGGCTTCTAAAGATCCTAAATGGTGTGAAGCCATGAAAAATGAGATATGAGCCCTCAAAGCGAATGAGACTTGAGAACTAGTTAATATACCGTCAATAAAGAAGGCCATAGAATCTAAATGGGTTTATAAAATAAAGTACAAATCAAGTAGGGAATTGGAACGATACAAAGCTCGTTTAGTGGAAAAAAGGCTATACTCAAGTCGTAGGAATCGATTTTCATGAAACTTTTACACCTATAGCAAAACTGGTAACGGTATGATGTGCGTTGGCGTTTGCTTCCGAAAATCAATAGGAGGTACATTAATTGGATGTAAACAATGCGTTTCTTCAGGGTGATTAGATGAAGACGTGTACATGAAAGTGCCTCAAAGTTTTACTAAAACAGATGAGAATCGTGTTTGTAAGTTGCGAAAGTCACTCTACGTGGTGACAAGCATCCCACAATTGATATAAAAATTCACCAAATCACTTCTTGCTCATGGAAGAGGGTATATAAGAGGTATATAAAAAGTCCAAGTCCGATCATTCGATGTTCGTATTTCGAAGAGGGTCCGTTCATGTTCTCGCACTCATATATGTTGATGACGTTTTATTGATCGGAAATGATGTTAAAAAAATACAAGACATTAAGAATCACTTACAATTATAATTCAACATCAAGAATCTTGGTCCCCTTAAGTATTTTATGGGAATTGAGGTTACATGGTCATTAGAAGGTTTCATCATTAGCTAACAAAAGTGCATTTTGGATATCCTAGAGGAATATGAGTCTAAGCGAGTTATCCCAGTGGTTTTCCTATGGAGCAAAATCTCCGTTTACGTAAAGATGATGACAATCCTGAAGTTGATGCATCTCATTATCGTAGATTAATAGGACAACTACTATATCTCACGGTTACCCAACCTGATATCGCATACTCTATCAACCAACACAACCAATTTTTAAGCAATCCACAACGTACCCATGTAGATGTTGTTTTTCGTGTCCTTCGGTTCTTAAAGGTTGTTGGTCCCGTTAGGGTCTACAAGATGTGTATAACAGTTTGTAGAAGGGGGGATGAATACAAACACAGTATTTTCAAATTTAAAATATATATTGATAAGAGAAGATCAATACAGATTTTACAAGACTGTTTGCGGAAAGATAAGGTAGAAAAATCTATCTAAATAATTTTAAGTTTACACACTAAATCTTAGCAAATAAGAAAAGATTTGTTGTTAAAGAAATAGAAGAAAGTAAGTTCTATCTGGGAGAGAACTTGTTTAGAATACAATGAAGGGGATTCTAACTTGCTCTTGAAGATGAGTGTATTTGTTCTTAGATGTGTGTTCTGTTACTTAAGCGCAAGAAAGGTCAAAGTAAGGTTTTAGGTTTAGAGTGTATCTCTGCATGGAGATACAACACATCTATTTATACCAGTTTTTTAATGCATCGTGGTAGGGTTAGAACGTGTGTCAAGCCTTAAGAGGAAGGCTTGTCCTTTGCTACAGTAAATAGTACAAAAGCATATTCATGAACAGACATCTTTTAACAAAGTTAGTGGGCAAGAAGGTCAACTAGTCGGCTCTGTACCGTACTAACGTTTAGAAAGGGTATGGATTTGTTCTTTGTGTGTATAAGGACAAGACAACAATCGTGCTTAGAAAGCTTCATTTGATCGTTGAATACTGGAATAACCTGAAGGTCTCTTCAGCATTAGCTGAGACTTGGGCAGTCTTCACGCATATGTAGACAGGCTTATAATCACTGAATACCGCTTCAAATCACGTACTCGCCAGTCTCTAATCTTCAGTTTCAGTCTTTGACATTTGCTGAAGGTTTTCATTGGTGTGAGTGTTGTCTTCTTGAAGTATCGCTGTCGCTGATTGAATTTACAGTACAAGTTCTTCAGCGATCACTGAACAGACTCAGTGCAAATCACTGAAACTGAAAAAGACAGAAACAAAAATACTTCGTATAGAATAAAAGGGATTATCATCAAATCACTGAGAGAGAAGATCAACAAAGGCCACTCCAAACCAAGGATCATTCGTTCTATTAACCGAAAATCTGCAACTCATGGCCTATTGCGATGCTAGTTGGTTGAGTTGCCCATCCACCAGACTTTCATGCACCGGTTATTTTATCAGTCTTGGTGGCTTACCAATCTCGTGGAGACCAAAGAAGCAAAGCATTRTGTCTCRATCTTYAGCYGAAGTYGAATATCGAGCYATGGTGAACATTGTTTGCRAAGTGCTATSCTTACGTTCGCTTCTACATGTTTTAGATGCCACACAGTTAGGTGCCACCCATTGTTATGTGATAACGAAGCAGCCCGCCACATCGTCGTCAATCCCATGTACCATGAACACATAAAACATGTTGAAATGAATTGTTACATTGTGCATGAGAATGTGGACAGTGGATATATCAAACCATGCGCCATTGCTTCTCAATTTCAACTARYGAATATTTTCACCAAGKCACTCAGGCTCYGAGCATTTTCAGTTCTTACGTGGCAAGTTGGGTGTTCGAGACCTTCATGCTCCAACTTGACGGGGAGTGTTGAGACTGGAGATTATCCACCTTCGTTTCATATTGAAATTCTTGCCATTGGTAGTTTTCCATCAATATTGCTTCTTTTTTTTATAGGATCCTTTCATTTCTTTTGATCCCTAGTTCTACTATAAATATTGATGTACCCAAAAAGAATGTCACACAATAATAAAAGTTGATTACCCATTTACAAATTTAAGAATATTATCATAAATTTATCTCAATTATATTATGAAATATTTGTAATTGCCTATTTTTCTAAGATGTCATTTTGGTCATTTTGGTCATTTTGGTCATCCTTTCATTTCTTTACTTGAAGAATCTTCTTAAGTCATACTTAAGAAAAGTTACAAGGATTGAAACTGAAACTGAAAGCTTATTCACTGACTTATAGAATGTCAGTGAATGTGAAAAGTAACACTGGAACTCATAGACTTGTGTCCCTATTACTTTTTTCAGGGATCTTTTTCAGTGAAGTACAGGAAATACATATATTATATTCATTGGAAATATTACAAGTTGCTCAGTACATGTCGAATGCTTACAGATTATAAGATTAATCACTGAAAGTAGATATAGTTAATAGATTTACAAAAGAAAATGTGAACAACATTACAAAGAGAAACTAATCTAGGAAGCTTAGATCTATGTAGCTAGATACATCTTCACCAAGGTTCTTTCGACGTAGGCATTCTCTTCGTATCTTTAGATCCACGACTTTTCCTTACATGCTATCATCTATCCAAACCATTAGATAAATCAAATGTCCCATTGGGCATAGATGTAGCTCAGACATTCTCTGAAATCCTACTTCACCTTCATAGTCAAGAAATATAACTCCTAACTCAGGTTTGAAGTACACAGAGTTGGGTATATAAGGACCCTTCTCAGGCAAGTCAAGATTCAACATAGAAATGTCTATACTCTCGTGTTCCTTCAGGACTTCATCTAAGTAGTTTTCATGTTCATTCCTTAAAGATGGTCCATCATTAGGACTGGAGAGTTTTTTCTTCTTCCTTACACTTTTCTTCAGAGAGGGCTGGTCAGGGACTGCGACATACCTGGACATCCTTTTGATGAGATCATTGATGATGTCTTCGATAATCGGCTTATGTCTTGACTTGGATCGCTGAATGGCTTTCCTGATCTCTGGCCACTCGCTGTATCCATAGCGGCTAAGGTAGGAAGGGTACTCGGTGATGGCATGTATGTTATTGTATGAGGTTTGTACACTCACTAGACCATTTGGGTCTAATGCTCAGTTGTTGGACTAACCTGTTTTGCAGGACATCATACCTCGCAGGATAAAGGCAAGGGGAAAGTTTAGAATTGATGAMATTTAGTTGCTCATAAATGTATTCAAKAAAKTTTTTGTTAGCCCGTGTTTTGTAAACAATACTATATTTTGTTTTATGAGTATGTGTATGTGGATTATCTGTWCGTGRAAATTGTGGGWTGTTACAGTTGGTATTAGAGCCTTAGTTTAAGGGATCTGGGTATTTGCGAAATACTTAGACTTAAACTAGAGGTGTGGAAGTTATGATAATAGGTTTCACTAGGACTATGAACATGAGGAATATGTTATAGTTGAACCTATTATGAGAAAGATAGATTATATATGACTGATATAATCTGAGTTATGGATAGACTTGAGGATGAACTTGTTATAATGTTTTGATTATGTGAATAATCATGTGTTTAAATGTACAGAAAGAGACATATATTAAAAATGGCAGATAATCCAAATCAATCAGAAAGAACCTCTACCGGTCATAGAAGAGGTCGGGAAAGAAGAAACGTAACTCAAGGAGAGGACCCCGAAAATGTGATGACAGTAGAAACACAAAGTCGCAGCAAGGGTCGAGGAAGAGGTAGGGGTGTTAGACAGGAAATTCATGGGGAACTGGAATTGTCGGCCCAAGAAAGTTCAATGTCTGGTCGTGGTAGAGGAAGAGCAAGGGATGGACACAATGTTCCTGATCCTGGATTTATTACCCAAGAAATGTTGGCAGCAGAGTTGGGAAAGTTCCAAGAAAGTTTGGTGAACTTGTTGGGACGTTCGGTTCCAAATAATCCAAAAATTTTAAGGGAACCTGAGCAGTAAGAAGAAGCCGGAGCTAGTACCCCGGTAACTGGTACATCTGTACCCATTACTTCGTCCTCAGTACAGAAAGGAGGAGATATCAAGATGTTTCTTGCCTGTAAACCTCCTAAATTTTTTGGGGAGCGTGACTCTGTTAAAGTCATGTGTTGGCTTAAAGAGGTAGAGTTGAGTCTGCAAATCAGTAAAAGTGCAGAAGAGGACAAAGTCATGTTTGTTGTATCTCGTCTGAGATCAAGTGCTTTGTACTGGTGGGAAGTTCTGTCTAGTTTAGATTCAAACATTTTGAAAACTATGTTTTGGGAAGAATTTGTGGTCAAGTTTAAAATGCAGTATTGTCCTGAAGCGGAAGTGCAAAAGTTAGAAGATGATTTCTTTTGTCTTGAACAAGGAAGCATGTCAGTCCGCCAGTATATAGAAGTTTTCATGGAACAATCTCGGTTTGTTGAAGCCTATATCATATCTGAAAACAGTAAGGTAAGAAAGTATATCTGGGGTTTGGAGGCAAATCTTCGGAAGTATGTGATATCCAGGAATCCGACGACGTTTCAAGCAGCAATTGATGCCGCTGAAATTTTGGAACAAGACATTAATCGACAACCCCAAGAAAAGGTTGGAGAGAAAAGAAAGGGGGAAACTACAATGACTGATTTCTGTAGACCGAGGTTTATGGAAAATTTGAATCGACCAGTCTCAAGGTTTGCTAATAAAGCATGTACCTGATGTCACAAAATACATCAGGGAAACTGCAATACAGAGTCGCGAGTATGTTTTAAATGTCAAGAATCATGACATATAGCTCGAGACTGTCGGATGACACGAAGATGTTTTACTTGTAATTCGTCTCAATATGTAAACGCTGATTGTCCGCAAGCTAAGGGACGAGGGTCTGGTTTTGCTGGAGGTCGAGGATCTGGATATTCTGGAGGTCGAGGATCTGGTTATGTGCCAACAGGCCATGGACAAATGGATAATCGTGTTAATTTAAGTGGTTGATGAGAGAGAAGATGTGGGGAGTCCGCAAGAGGGAGAGCCTTTCAGATGATGAGAGGCGAGGCGGAAGAGCACCCTGAAGTGGTAACAGGTACATTCCTTGTTAATTCAGTAYGTRCCAAAGTTTTATTTGACTCGGGTGCAAATCGTTCTTTTGTGTCACCATCGTTTGTTAACTGCGCACATTTAGAATCTAAAGCATTGAGTGAGGATCTAATTGTGGAAACAACAAACGATAGTGAAGTTTTGGTTAAGGAAAGAATAGATGAATGTTTCATAAGTATAGAAGGATGTGAGGTGCCTATACAATTATTTCCTTTGCCTTTAAAGGAATTTGATATAATTATAGGCATGAATTGGTTAGCTAAAAACCAAGCCAATATAGTCTGTAATGAAAAGATGATTCATATAGACTTAACGGAGAAAGGAAGGGTTGTGATTTACGGGGATCGACGGGATCGTTACTCTAGCCTTATTTCAGTTTTAAAGGCTCAAAAGTATGTACAGAAGGGATGTGTTAGTTTTCTGGCATATGCTATTGATATGAAGAAAGAAAAGGGAAAGATGGAGGATATCCCAGTTGTAAGAGAATTTCCTGAGGTATTTCCAGAAGATTTGATAAGTTTACCTCCGGATCGAACGATTGAATTCCAAATTGAATTACTTCCAGGAGCAGCACCTGTTGCACGTGCACCATATAGATTAGCTCCTTATGAATTAAAGGATTTAATGTCTCAATTGAAAGAATTGTTGGATAAAGGTTTTATCCGACCAAGTACTTTCCCGTGGGGTGCACCGGTGCTTTTTGTAAAGAAGAATGATGGATCAATAAGAATGTGCATTGATTACCGGGAGCTGAATAAACTAACAATAAGAAATAAGTATCCTCTCCCAAGAATTGATGATTTGTTTGATCAATTGGTTGGGGCTACTTATTTTTTGAAAATTGATTTACGATCCGGTTATCATCAATTGAAGATTCGGAATGAGGATGTGTCGAAAACAGCATTTCGTACACGTTATGGTCATTACGGATTTCTGATTATGCCATTTGGACTCACAAATACGCCTGCAGTCTTTATGGACATGATGAATAGGGTGTGTCATCCCTATCTTGATAAATTTGTGATTGTCTTCATTGATGATATTTTGATATATTCTCGGTCGGAAGAAGAGCATGCTCGTTATTTGAGATTACTCTTAGAATTGCTGAAACAAGAGAGATTGTATGCCAAGATGTCAAAGTGTGAATTTTGGTTGCGAGAAGTTTAGTTTTTGGGGCATATTATCTCAAAAGAAGGCATTAAAGTGGATCCTTTGAAGATTGAAGCCATTGAAAAATGGGAAGCCCCAAAGACTCCAACTGAAATCAGAAGTTTTCTTGGATTGGYTGGGTATTATCCTAAGTTTATACAAGATTTCTCTCGAATAGCTACTCCATTAACAAAGTTAACAAAGAAGAATGTGAAATGTGAGTGGGATGAAGCACAAGCTCAGGCCTTTCAGATGTTAAAAGACAAGTTATGCAGTGCACCAATTCTATCCTTGCCAGATGGAATGGAAGATTTTGTGGTATATAGTGATGCATCAAAGATGGGTTTGGGTTGTGTACTGATGCAACATGGAAAGGTAATAGCATATGCTTCCAGACAGTTAAAAGATCATGAAAGGCAGTATCCTACTCATGATATGGAATTGGCGGCGGTAGTATTTGCTTAATATGGAGGCACTATCTATATGGAACGAAATGTCAAATCTTTACAGATCATAAGAGCTTGCAACATCTGTTCCATCAGAAAGATCTGAATATGCGTCAGAGAAGATGGTTGGAATTGGTAAGTGATTATGATTGTGAAATTTTGTATCATCCAAGAAAGGCAAACGTAGTGGCCGATGCGTTAAGTCGACAAGAGAAAAGTGGAACTATCAAAGTTGTAGCTTTACGAGTTGAGTTACTACCCAGTATTCAGGAAGAATTGCGAGGATTTCAGCGTGAGGCAACGAAGGAGGATAAAGTTAAACAAGAAAGAATAGGTGGATTGATATCTGAATTTGTGAAAGATGATAAAGAGTTTTGGAAATTCCAAAACAGAATTTGGGTACCATGCTATGGTGATCTCAGAAAACGTATTTTGGATGAAGCTCATAAGTCACGTTTTGCAATTCATCCATGTACAAATAAAATGTATCGGGATTTGAAGCAACACTATTGGTGGCCAGGTATGAAGAAGGATATAGCTAAGCATGTTGAGCAATGCTTAACATGTCTTCAGGTAAAGATTGAACACCAACGCCCTTATGGTAAGTTGCAATCTTAAGAAATTCCAGTGTGGAAGTGGGATCACATCACTATGGATTTCATAACCAAATTTCCAAGAACATCAAAAGGTTATGATGCTATATGGGTGATAGTAGATCGATTATCCAAATCTGCACACATCTTACCTATGAAAGAATCATATCCAATTGAGAGATTGGAAAAATTATACATTAAAGAGGTCATGACACGTCACTATCAATTGTTTCTGATAGAGATAGTCGGTTCACTTCTATGTTTTGGATAAGCTTCCAAAGAGAAATGAGTTCGCAAATTAAGCTAAGTATAGCTTATCACCCTCAAACAGATGGATAAAATGAACGAACAATCTAAACATTAGAAGATATGCTGAGAGCATGTGTCATTGATTTCGGAGGATCATGGGATAGTCATTTGGCTCTGGTGGAATTTGCATACAACAATAGCTACCATTCAAGTATTCAAGCAGCACCTTTCGAGGTTCTGTATGGACGAAAATGTCGAACTCCTCTGTGTTGGAATGAAATAGGTGAAAAACAGTTAGCTGGGCCTGAGTTAGTTCAGCAAACTGCAAAAAAAATTGGAGTAATACGGGAAGGAATGAAAACGGCACAAGATAGACAAAGAAGTTATGTAGATAATCGTCGGAAGCCGATTGAGTTTCAAGTAGGTGACAGAGTGATGTTAAGGGTATCACCTTGGAAAGGAATGGTCCGTTTTAGGAAAAAGAGGAAATTAAGTCCAAGGTATGTTGGACCATTCCCTATTATTGGAAGGGTTGGGGAGGTGGCCAACAAACTAGAACTTCCTTTAGAGTTAAGCGAAATCCATGACACATTTCATGTGTCAAATTTAAGGAAGTGTCTAATAAGCCAGGATGTGGCAGTATCGTTACCTGAAATTAAGGTGGATGAAAGATTGTGCTTTGAAAGAAACCCCTGAATAAATTACCGACTTTAAAGTAAGGAAGTTGCGAAATTAAGAGGTTGGATTAGTAAGGGTTCAGTGGCGTTATCACAAGGGACCAGACGCCACTTGGGAATCAGAGTCTGAAATGCGAATGAAGTATCCCTACCTTTTTGCTTAAATGGAATTCAGGGACGAAATTCTTTTAAGGAGGGAATATTGTAACATTTGGTTTAATTATTTTAATTTTAGATGGTGAAGGTATGTGTGTGTTTATAAAGATTTTATTATATTAAATTTTTGGTAAAAAGGATGGGGGAGTCGGTTCATGGTCAGCACCCCCAAAGATTTCCACTTACTATAAATAGTAAGTAGAATGCATAAGGAAAAGTTTTTTTTACACACACTCTTAAAGTTGGGAAAAATCTCTTTATCATATTATCCGGATTGGCTAGAAAGGGAAGAAGATTCAAACTAAGAACTTTTGGCTTCACGGTGAGTGTACTACACTTTGAGTATTACTTGTTTAAATACAATTCAATTGCTATTATAACTGGTTTACTATGATTTACATTCCATATTATGCGGATTTTTCTTAAACCGGACAAGAGGTGTCCGGGGTTTTCCTTAAACCGGACAAGAGGTGTCCGGGGTTTATTCTGAACCGCCTGAGAGGCAACCGGATTTGTCCTAAACCGCTTAAGAGGCAATCAGATTCTCCTTAAACTACCCAAGAGGCAACCGCACTTCCTTTAAATCGGCCATGAGGTGTCCGGATTTGGCTAAATTGCTCAAGCTATATCCGGATTGTCCTCTTTTTGTTCTAAGTGGTTGTCTGGATTAGATCTCCGGACAAGGATGACCGGACTTCAAATCCGGCTAAAGTTGTTTGAATTTCATTATCGATTTTGGTTTGATTTTGTAACCGCGAGAGAGATGAAATGACGGTGTAAGCGCGAGAGAGATGAAATGGTTGTGTAACCGCGAGAGAGATGAAATAGCGGTGTAACCGCGAGAGAGATGAAATGGCGGTGTAACCGCGAGAGAGATGAAATGACAGTGTAACCGTGAGAGGAAAAGAATCTATATAAATATAGATAAAACAATTATGTTTGTACAGGTTGGATTTTAATCTGCTAGTTTGTAAAGTATGTTATTGTATGAGGTTTGTACACTCACTAGACCCTTTGGTTCTAATGCTCAATTGTTGGACTAACCTGTTTTGCAGGACATCATACCTCGTAGGATAAAGACATGGGGAAAGTTTAGAATTGATGAAATTTAGTTGCTCATAAATGTATTCAAGAAAGTTTTTGTTAGCCCGTGTTTTGTAAACAATACTATATTTTGTTTTATGAGTATGTGTATGTGGATTTTCTGTACGTGGAAATTGTGGGATGTTATAGGTTCCCTTCTTCAGCGACTCCTTTGCCTTTCGACTTAGGGTCCTGGATCATTGATGGAGCGGACTCTTCTTCCCTTTGCTCCTCCTAGGATGCAGAATCCCTGAGGGCGAATCCCTTGGTAGCGGTTGTTGGTTTTTGATACTAGATGGTGAAGTCATCTTAATCATCGTCGTCTTTATCACCATCTAAGTCACTACCGGGGTCTGGAAGATCAGGTTCGTCATCTTCTCATCAACAGGTGCATAGGTGATGGGAAGATCATCATCCCTAGGGATGGCATCAACTTCCTCAGCTATAGCAGCTTCACTGGAGGTTGGTATAGCTTGGGCAACCTCAGCTTTAGCTTCAGCTCTAAGAGCTTCAGCTTCAAGGATTGTTGGAGCAGCAGATGGTCCAGCAGTGTTGGACCTCATCTCTCCCTTTCTAGCTAAGACTTGGGAGTATAAGCCAGAGAGTTCGTCCACACGCCGATGTTGGAGAACCATCATATCCTCTAGCCACGACAGAGCATTGGCTAAAGTTGTCGTTGCTTCACGCGTCTCATAGAGCTGAGTGGGGTCATCAGTAGAGAAGGACGGTGGGATCACTGGAGCTGGTTGACAGACAACATCTAGGATCTGCTAACGAAGCTCCATCTACTGAAGAGACTGAGCATGAGCGTCATCAGCCTTGCTGGATAGAACAACTATGGCCTCAGCGTTGGCTCGAACAGCCTCTTGTTGAGTCATGAGTTGACTCCTTACTTCTTGAATATTAGCTTTGACAACTGAGAGCCCTGCATGAAAATTGGCCTTGTGAGGCATCTCTCGATGAACTTCGACCATATTGAAGAAGACGGTATCGACAGTTGGGAGAAGAAGCTTGACATCTGACGCCATGTCATAATCCTTGTCATTTTCTTCGTCAATGGCATCATCTTTGCCATCTTCTTTCTTCTCTTCCCCGTCTTCTTCCTTCTCTTCCACGTCCATAGACTGGGCGCAGAAGAAGGACCTGAGGGGCCATTAGTGACATCCAAAGAATTGGCA
The DNA here is from genome assembly GCF_001531365.2 of Cynara cardunculus var. scolymus. NCBI lineage: Eukaryota > Viridiplantae > Streptophyta > Magnoliopsida > Asterales > Asteraceae > Cynara > Cynara cardunculus. Next base: position 19,147 of record NW_020200752.1, read on the forward strand.
CTGGCATGCTCAAAGATGTCCTTGAGAAGATGGACATCTATATGCTGAGGAGCCTCGAAAGGAGCAACCTCAGGTCCAGTGGTGTGTGTTTCAGCATCAGGAAGGACATTCGTTGATGAGTCATCAACACGTGTAGAGACCAAGGAGGATAAGAGAAAATGGTTGAGAAGAGATGTGGGTGTTCAGCGGTGGCGGCACTGATATTCACACCTTCAGTGATTTGGGTCACTGAGGCAGTTGGGGTAGGTGCCACTGATACGATAGTGATTGGAGAGATCACTGAAGAGCTAAGAGGGTTAGCTAAAAGTGCCTCGGGGTTAAGGCTAGTTTCAATAGCTGAAACATGTCGAGAGGTTTCAGCCAGTGATGTGGCTATCCCCTTTTTGGCCATTTTGGCTCTCTGAGGAGAACCAAGAGTTGGTTGTGAATGACGTTTGGAGGAGGTTTTGGTGGCTAGGATAGACGTGGGGGGTTCCCTTGTCTTGACCACCCGAGGAGAAGAGGGAGTGAAGGGCACTATTAAAGAGAGTGCAACGTCTTCATCCCTCAGCTTGTGATCCAGAATCCTGGATCCAAGCTTACACACCTGAAGCTTTCCTTCCGTGGAGTATTTTTTTCCAAAGATCTTAGCAAAGACCATGGAAAGCAACCTACTGTAGGGTACAACTTTTTCCCGCTGGTGCTTGTTCAGCTTTTGCACCAGGTCATCGAAAATGACCGCAGCATAATTTATATTGTGACGCTGAATCGTAGAAACACCAACCGTCAAGGCAATCCTGGAGGCTTGGTTTTGACCTCCAGTCTTTCCACCCATGGACTGAATGTAGTGAGAAAACAGGTATTGACAGATCGCTGACATCCTATTTTTCTCAGCCTTTGATAAGGACTTCATGGGAGCATTTGAGTCATTCTTCATTGGCCATTGATAGCCAATGGCATCAAGACATGGATGATCTCGGCCGTTGTGGGCTCGCTATCAAAGGGGCCCTTGGGGAGGCGTAGAGCGGTCCTCACGGTGTTCACGCCAAACTTCACAGTCATACGATTGAACGTGAAGTTGATTTACTCGACTTGGCGGCCGTTCTTGTCTTCAACGTCGACCACCTCAGTAGTGAACCAGAACTACTGTAGAACCTCCTTAACCATGACAGGCTCATGGTTAAGGGCAAAGGCAAGCAACGACTGTTTAAGGAAGTCAGCCGCTTCCTGGTAGAAAGTCTTGTTCGAGGGGATGTCCAACAAGGCAATATGATTGTTGGCCTTGAAGGACATTTCATTGATGGTGAAACCCACATTCTTGGCAGCCATCTATTTTTAATGAAAAAAATAGATAAAACAGTATGTTAGAGAACCAAGATATGTGTATAGATAAGTTTTTTTTTTTTTTGAATCAAGAAAAAAAACTTCTTTCGAAAAATCCTTGAAGAAAGATTAGGGTTTTTCAAGTAGAGTATGTTTTGAAGAAATGTGATTATAACCAAGTAGAAGGTTTAGTTTATAATCATTAATTTTTAATGTTTTAAGAGAACAAAGTTCTTAGAAAGATCAAACACATTTCTTATTAGATTCGAAGAACAAGAAAAGAAATATTGACCTTAAGTTGAGTTTAAAAGAGAAAGGTCGTAGAAGGAATTTGAGAGAAGTTCTTGCTTTGTAAATCGACAGAGGTTCGTCTTTGATTTTTGAAAGCGTAAAGAGAAAAGTGAAAGAGAAGTCTCATATTTATAGGTAGGAGGAGAAAGATAAAATATGAGAGAGAGAAAGGCGACGGTTGAGGAAAGGGGCCATGATGAAAAAATGGCACGTTCTCATCCATGATTGGATGGCATTTAATGAGGTAGCGTATGACAGTGTCTTTTTGCGCGTCTCAAAGCGTTGTGCATTGTAAATAGGGAATGTCGTCATAAAGACGGTTCATTAACTGTTTCTTTTAAAAATGAAAAGGTTTTTAAGAAAACGAATAGTCATTTAGTGTTGAAAGGTACACAGAAAAGACCTTTTAAAACATTTTTTATCACTGAAGAAGAAAAGCTTCAGTGATAGTTTTTAAGACTTCAGTGTCAGTGATAGAAGAATCACTGATCCTGGCATTTAAAAARCATTTGAATCACTGAACAKRAAAGATTCAGTGATCATTTTGATTTTCAAGAAAAGATAAGTATAAGAGAGATATACATATAGAAATGTTCAGTGAACAAGGGATCACTGAAACAAACTTTTAAAACATTTTTATCACTGAAGAAGAAAATTTTCAGTCACAGTTTTAAGTTTTTGTAAGAAAAAGGAATAAGTAATCATACCTTGGAAAGAATAGATACATTTACTCAAGAGTTCAGTGACAGAGATAGAGCACTGAATCATTTCACTTACTGATGGATGTTAATAGCTGAAGATTATTCTTCAGCATTTAGCATCCCCAGTTCGCTGATCAAGATGTTAAATCTTGTCTCATCAAGAGGCTTGGTGAAAAGGTCAGCGAGCTGGTAATCAATTGGAACAAAGTGAAGTTCAATGTCACCATTCATAACATGATCTCTGATAAAATAATATCGGATCTCTATATGTTTGGTCTTGGAGTGAAGTACAGGGTTATTTGCAATTGCAATAGCACTAGTGCTATCACAATAGATAGGATTCTTTGAAAACTGAAGATCATAGTCCATTAACTAGTTTTCCATCCAAAGATTTGGGCACAACAACTACCAGTAGCTACATATTCAGCTTCAGCTGTTGATGTGGACACTGAGTTTTGCTTCGTGCTTGTCCACCTCACCAACTTTCCACCTAGAAGCTGACAGCCTCCAGTGGTGCTTTCCTATCAATTTTGCGACCTGCAAAATCACTATCCAAGTAACCTATTAGGTCAAAACCTGAACCTTTAGGGTACTAGAGACCCATGTTAGGAGTTCCCTTAAGATATCTGAAGATGCGTTTTTGTTGGTCCTTTGAGGGTCTACAAGATAAGTAAAACAGTTTGTAGAAGGGGAGGATAAATACAAACACAATACTTTCAAATTTAAAATGTATATTGATAAAGAAGATCAATACAAATTTTACAAGACTGCTTGCGGAAAGATAAGGTAAGAAAACCTATCTAAACAATCTTTGATTACACACAGATTCTTAGCAAATGAGAAAAAATATGTTGTAAGAAAAGTTCCTTTACTTAAGCTAGAAAATGCTCAAGGTAAGAATTAGGTTTTAGAGAGTGAGTTACGCGCACTCTGCATGGAGAAGAAACACCTCTATTTATACCCAGTGCATTAAATGTTCATTTAATGCAAAATGATAGGATTAGAGTGCATGTCAAGCCTTAACAGGAAGGTTTGTCCTTTGCTATAGTGAATAGTACAAAAGCACTATTCATGAGCAGACATCCTTACCTAAAGTTGGTGGGCAATAAAGTCAACTGGTCGGCTCCGTATCGTACCAACATTTAGAAGGGTATGGGTTTGTCCTTTGTGTGTATAAGGACAAGACAACAATAATCGTGCTAAGCAAGCTTCCTTCGATCATTGAATGCTGGAATAACCTGGAGGTCTCTTCAGCATTCGCTGAGGCTTGAGCAGTCTTCACACATATGTAGACAGGCTTGTAATCACTGAGTACCGCTTTAAATCACGTACTCGCCAGTCCCTAATCTTCAGTTTTAGTCTTCGACATTAGCTGAAGGTTCTTTGGTGTGAGTGTTGTCTTCTTGAAGTATCGCTGTCTCTGATTGAATTACAATACAAGTTCTTCAGCGATCACTGAACAGGCTCAGTGATGATCGCTGGAACTGAAAAGACAGAAACATAAATACAACGTAAGTGAAAAGGGATTATCATCAAATCACTGAGAGAGAGGATCAACAATCTCCCCCTATTTAATGATAACAAGACAACATAAAGAAGGTTATCTTATCAAATAATAATAAGGAAAAGTTACATATAAAGTACATGTCCCTTTTTTACTATTTTGGGATCTTTTTCAGTGAGTCGGTCTCTGCTTGAGAATTTTCCTTAAGTTATATCTAAGAGAAAATTACAAGTATGGAAACTGAAACTGAAAGCTTATTCGTTGACTTATAGATTGTCAGTGAATGTAAAAAGTAACACTGAAACTCATAGACTTGTGTCCCTATTACTTTTTTCAGGGATCTTTTTCAGTGAAGTGCATGAAATACTCATTTTATTATCATTGGTAATATTTCAAGTAGTACAGTACATGTCTAGTGCTTACTGACTATAAGAATAATCACTGAAAGTAGACATAGTACAAAAAGTTACAAGGAAARGTAGATTGTTGTTACAAAGAGAAAACTATTCTAGAACACTTAGATCTATGTAGCTAGGTACATCTTCACCAAGGTTTCTTCGACGTAGGCATTCCCTTCGTATCTTCAGATTGATGACTTTTCCAGGCATGCTATCATCTATCCAGAGCAAGAGGTAAACCAAATGACTCATTGGACATGGAAGTAGCTCTGACATTCTCTGAAATCTGACTTCATCTTCATAGTCAAGGAATATAACTCCTAACTCAGGTTTAAAATGCACAGCATTGGGTGTATAGGGACCCTTATCTGGCAAGTCAAGATTCAGCATAGAAATGTCTGTACTTTGGTGACCCTTCAAGACTTCATCTAAGGAGAACTTTGTTTCATGTTCGTTTGAGATAACCGGGTTCTGATCATTACCCAAGGTATTTATTATATGAGTTAATTGCTTATGTGAATACGTGCTTACATGGGATATATATATATATATATATATGTGTGTGTGTGTGTGTGCATGATATAATTATACATGTGCATAAGTATGCATGAATTGTATATATATATATATATATGCATGATTTTTATATTCACGCATGTGGGGGGTGAGAAGTGACCGACTTTCCACTTTTGAAAAGTATAAATAGAGGGTTTTGAGAATTTAGTAAGTTTCTGGCTTCATTTTAAGAATTTTGGGAGAATTAAAGTGAAGGTTGTCCGGATAAACATTTTGGCTTGCATTCTTCTTCTACTTCAAAATCTCTGGATAAGCATTTTGGTTTGCATTCTTCTTCAACTTCAAAATTTGAGTTCATACTTAAAAGTGAGTGATTTCTAAAAATACTCTTTTAAAAGCTTTGATTATTACTGTAGAAAGAACTGCATATTATTCTTAAAACTGGTTTTGTGCGATTTGGGTTTAATCGAATAAGGGTTGATTGGACTAGGTATAAACCGGACAAAGCTTGTCCGGATTACTCTTAAACCGGATAAGAGGTGTCCGATTTATTTATAAATCACTTAAGTGTTGTGCGATTTAGGGTGTTAGTGAGAATTTTTGAAATATGTAACCCGGACAAGTTTTGAACGGAGAAGTATGGATACGACCAATCATGGTGCGATTTAGCCTTAAATCGCTTAAGGGTCGTGCGTATTAGTTATAAACCGATCACGTATTGAACGGTTTAGCTTTAATCCGACCATGTGTTGTCCAAATTTCCTTAAATCAGACATAAGTCATACGGTATAGCCTTAATTCAATCATGGGTTGTTCGGATTATTAAATCGGACAAAAGGGACAAGTGTTGTCCGGATTGTGTATCCGAATAATTGTCCGGATAACTTTTATTTGAAAAATTTTAAGTGTTAATTATTCTAGACATTTATATAGTTTAAAATGTCTATTATTGGGTTTAATTGTGGATTTATAAAAGGGGTATTTTATATCTTTTTAAATAAAAAGATATGTTCCTACCAAGCGTGGTGACGTAAGTCTGTTTTAAGTATGGAACTAGATTTTTGGGAAATGTTTCTACCAAGCATGGTGACGTAAGTTTGTTTGGTATGAAACTATATTTTGGGAAACCTTCCTACCAAGCATGGTGACGTATGTCTGTTTTGGTATGAAATTGGATCTTTGCAAACTGTTTCTACCAAACGTAGTAACGTAAGTCTGTTTTGGTACGAAACTTATTTTAAGAGGTAGTTCCCCCAGACGTTGTGACTTTTATCTGTTCTGGCTTGGAACTGGGAATGGGTACTTTCAGACGTGGTGACTTTTGTCTGTTCTGATAAGTAGCCATGTTTTAATGGAGGAATAAGGGTGGCATATCAAGGAGATGTGTACTTGGAATAAGGGAGGCATTGTCATATGTGGATATTATTATAACTCTTATTATTATTATTATTACTAATCGGATTAATAACTTTGAATCATCATTTCTTTGTGACCTGATGAATTAGAGATATTATTCTTATTAGAAATATTAATTTAGATGTTATTGAGAAGRGGAAAATGGTTTGTCATAAAGGGCAAGTATTGTCTTAAACCTTTCCGTTAATATTTACAAAGGAATGGACTGATGATTTAGAGAAGTTTTGGTTACAATATTTGTTTCATATGGGAAACGTTGGATCTTTAAGCATATGTATTTTATCAATAGAACTGAGGTTCTTGAGTTTATCTTTTTTTACATGTCATTAAGAACTGCATTATTTGAGGGTATTGTAAATATTTATGGGTAAAGTTACTTTATTATATGTTGGTATTCATTACCCTGCATTCGCGAAGGAGGGATTCACTCACTAGACCCTTCTGGTCTAACCCTCATTTTCTGTTTTAAAATATAAAATGCAGGAATGGCGGGGTCCAGGGATAATAAGGGGAAAGGGAAAATGTGGTTATTTTCCTAAACTATTATCTGCTTTTGAAGATCTGCTTTTGATGGCTTATTTTGAAGATACATGTTGTATTACATGTGTTAGTACAAGATTTATTTTGGAATTTTTCATATGTAGATTTGTTCATATAAGAATCCTTGTACTAGTGGGACCTTGTAATGTAAACTATATTTCTATGTAATGAAATATGTGTTATATGCAAATGTGGTGTTTGGGGGTGTTACAGAAGTGGTATCAGAGCCTTAGTTTAAGACATTTAGGTATTCAAAGCATGATGCTTAGACTTAAACTGTCATTTACATGTTAAGAGTCCTTGACATAATTAGTATCACTGGGAATAAAATATAATGGGTTAAAGAGGGTAGTATGTAAGGTGAATTTGAATTATAAATGACCAATGTAATTATGAATTTACATGTACATACCTATACTTGGATACCATATTATATTTGGGAATATGAATACGTGATATTTAATACTAAAATATCTGCAGATGTCTAGCCGATCACGAAGATCAGAAAGAATTGTCCGCCTTAAATCAGAAGAAAGGGAGGAATCTCCCGTTAATCCCCCAACCTATGCTTCAAGGAGTAGAGGACGTGGAAGGGGTAGGGGTAGAGGTCGAGGAAGAAGTCAGATTCCTAAGAGGAGTCAGGCCGAGATTCGCCCTGATCAAGGGGAATCTATTTCTGGGAATGCTCAACAAGAACAGATGCAACAATCAGAGTTTATAACTAGGAACAATCTGGCAGAAGAAATGGGAAAATTGAGGGGAACTCTGATATCCATTATGGGACTGCCAGCTAGAGTAGAAACTGAGCGAGTTGGAATTAATCCTCCAGCTCCTTCAGCAGGCAGTAACACTCAGGGAGGGGATATAAAGATGTTTCTAACGTGTAAACCTCCAACTTTTTCAGGGGAAAGAGATCCAGTTAAAGCCATGTGCTGGATAAAAGAGATTGAATCGGTATTTAATACCAATAGATGTTCTGAAGAAAACAAGGTTAGATTTGCAGTGTTTATGCTTAAATCTAATGCCTTATATTGGTGGGATGTGAAGTCCTCAGCACAATCGAATATATTGCGGACCATGTCTTGGGAAGAATTTGTGAATAAATTCAAAACACAATTCTGTCCTACGACAGCAGTAAGACAGATGGAGGAGGATTTTTTGAAACTAAAACAAGGGAATAGATCTGTGCAGGATTATACCGAGAAATTTATCGAGTTTTCCCGTTTTGCTGAACATTACGTATCTTCAGAATCTCAAAAGGTAGAAAGGTATATTTGGGGTCTGAAACCTTCTATTCAGGAGTTCGTGATTGCTATGAACCCTGAAACTTTCTCTTTAGCCATCAATGCTGCTGAAATTACTGAAAGAAATAAGAATCGGTAAGGTGAAGAGAAATTTGTTGAGAAAAGAAAGTGGGAGGGGTCTTCAGTCAGTTTTCGAAGACCGAAATTTACTAAAACAGATAACCGTGCTCCACAGTTGCCACCTGTTAGAACCTGCCCGCAATGTCAACAGGTGCATCAGGGAAATTGTTCGTCTGAACCAAAGAGATGTTATCGTTGTGGGGAGACAGAACATTTATCAAGGGACTGCACTACACCCAAAAGGTGTTTTCAGTGCAATTCACCTAACCACATCCGACCAAATTGTCCTCAATTGAGAACTCCTCGTTTGACAATGGGATAAATGCTCCCAGTAGTCGTGGAAGGCCTAGTGCACCAAGGAGAGGCCAGAATGGAGCCAGAGGTAGATCATTTCAAATGACCAAGAATGAAGCAGAAAGCAACCTCAGATGTGGTAACACGTACCTTCCTTCTGAATTCTATACGTACTAAGGTGTTGTTTGATTCTGGTGCAAATTTTTCATTTGTATCACTATCATTTGCTTAATCTGCATGTTTGAATTATGTGCTCCTTGATGACGAATTAGTAGTTGATACTGCTAATAGTCAGGAATCTGTTACTAGAGTATTCAATAATTGTGTTATTATTATTGAGGGGTGTGAGTTACCGATTCGACTGTTTCCTATGCCAATGAAAGAGTTTGATATAGTGGTGGGTATGGATTGATTGGCAGAGCATCAGGCCAGTATTATTTATAATAAAAAGATGATCAAAATCACTTTACCAGATCAATGAACAGTTATTATTTATGGTGATCGTCAGGATCATCATACTAGTTTACTATATGTGATAAAAGCCCGAAAGTCTATTCGGAAGGGATGTCAGGGGTGTTTAGGATATGTTTTGATGCAAAGAAAGAAAAAGGAAAGCATGAATTGATTCCAATCGTTAATGAATACCCAGAAGTCTTTCCAGAAGATTTGTCTGGGTTACCGCCAGATCGAGTCATTGAATTTCGGATTGATCTTATACCTGGGGCAGCACCAGTGGCCAAGGTACCGTATAGATTGGCTCCCTCAAAATTGAAAGAGTTGGTTACTCAATTGAAGGATCTGACTGATAAAGGATTCATCAGACCCAGCACTTCACCTTGGGGTGCTCCGGTCTTATTTGTCACAAAGAACGATGGATCTATGCGAATGTGTATAGACTATCGAGAATTAAATAAATTGACCATTAAGAACAAGTAATATCTGCCAAGAATTGATTACTTGTTTGATCAACTGGTAGGAGCAAGTTATTTCTCCAAAATCAATTTAAGGTCCGGGTATCATCAGCTTAAAGTCAGGGAAGAAGACGTGGCCACAACAGCTTTTAAGACTAGATACAGGCATCATGAATTTTTAGTTATGCCATCGGCTTAACTAATGCGCTCGCAGTTTTCATGGATTTGATGAATAGGGTATGTAAGAAATATCTTGATAAATTCTTTATCGTATTTATTGATGATATACTTATATACTTTAAGACTGAAGAAAAACACGCGGAACATCTTCGCCTGATACTGGAATTGTTGAAAAGAGAAAAAATGTATGCCAAGTTGTCTAAGTGTGAGTTCTGGTTAAGGGAAGTTCAATTCTTGGGTCACGTTATCTCAGAAGCAGTGGTAAAAGTAGATCCAGCAAAAATAGAAGCAGTTGAAAAATGGGAAGCTCCAAAGACTCCTTCTGAAGTTCGAAGCTTTTTGGGACTGGCAGGCTACTACCGTAAGTTCATTCAGGACTTTTCTAAGATAGTCGTGCCATTGACCAAATTGACTCGGAAAAATATAAAGTTTCAGTGGGAAAGAGAACAGCAAGAAGCTTTCCAACTATTAAAGGATCATCTTTGTAGTGCGCCGATGTTAACCCTGCCTGATGGATCCGAAAATTTTGTGGTATACAGTGATGCTTCAAAGTTAGGATTGGGATGTGTTCTAATGCAAAGGGGAAAGGTAATTTCTTATGCATCAAGACAATTAAAAGATCATGAGAAGCAGTATCCGACTCATGATATGGAATTAGCTATAGTAGTGTTTGCTCTAAAAATATGGAGGCATTATCTTTTGGGGACAAACTGCCAGATTTATACAGATCACAAGAGTCTACAGCATCTGTTCAACCAGAAAGATTTAAATATGTGACAGCGTCGATGGATTGAACTTGTTAATGATTATGATTGTGAAATCATTTACCACCCAGGAAAAGCCAACATGGTAGCTAACGCTTTAAGTAGAAAAGAAAGGAGCGGGACTATTAAAACTGTAGCAATGAGAATAAGTTTAGTCCCTGATATCCATAAAGAAATTCTGAGGTATCAGAAGGAAGTTATAAAAGAAGATCTTATCAAAACAGAAAGGTTGGGTAAGATGATTTCAACCTTGGAACCAAACGCAAAGGGATTATGTGTTTTCAAGGGCGAATTTTTGGAGATATTCGGAAAGTAATTTTGAATGAAAGCCATAAGTCCCGATACTCTATTCATCTAGGTACCAATAAGATGTATCGAGATCTAAAAAAATTTTATTGGTGGCCCGGATTGAAGAAAGATATAGCTTGATATGTGGAACAGTGTTTAACGTGTCTACAAGTTAAGATCGAGCATCAGAAACCATATGGAAGTCTTCAATCTTTAGAGATTCCTGTATGGAAATGGGATCACAATATGATGGATTTCATCATGAAGTTACCTCGAACTCCAAAGGGATATGACGCGATCTGGGTAATTGTTGATCGCCTATCTAAGTCAGCACATTTTCTAACTATAAGAGAAAATTATTCTTTAGAAAAGCTGGCTCAGGTTTATATCAGAGAAATTATCACTAGGCACGGTGTTCCACTGTCTATTGTTTCTGATAGAGATAGTCGTTTCACCTCAAAGTTCTGGGAAAGTTTGCAGAAAGCTCTGGGGTCTGAAATTCGATTAAGTACAGCCTATCATCCGCAAACAGACGGGTAAAGTGAGAGAACTATCCAGACACTCGAAGATATGTTGAGAAGCTGTATCATTGATTTCGGGGGATCGTGGGAAGATCATTTGCCACTAATAGAGTTTGCATATAACAACAGTTATCATTCCATCATCCAAGCGGCACCATATAAAGTATTGTATGGACGTAAATGTAGAACGTCGTTGTGTTGGAATGAAGTAGGTGAGAGGCAGTTAACGGATCCTGAAATTGTTCAAGAAACTTCAGACAAGATTGAACAGATCCGAGAAAGAATCAGAATAGCACAAGATCGCTAGAAAAGTTATGCTGATAATCGTCGAAAGCCGATTGAATTTTGTGTAGGTGATTTTGTGATGTTGAAAGTTTCGCCATGGAAGGGTGTCATCAGATTTGGGAAGAAAGGTAAGCTCAGTCTGAGGTATGTTGGGCCATTTAGAATAAGTAAACGAATCGGGCCAGTGGCATATCAGTTAGAGCTACCAGAAGAGCTAAGTATGATTCACAACACTTTGCATGTATCAAATTTGCGGAAGTGTTTAGCTGATCCGAGTCTCACTGTACCATTACCAGAGGTATTTATTATATAAGTTAATTGTTTATGTGAATACGTGCTTACATGGGATATATATATATATATGTGTGTGTGTGTGTGTGTGTGTGTGTGTGCATGATATAATTATACATGTGCATAAGTATGCATGAATTGTATATATATATATATATATATATATGCATGATTTTTATATTCATGCATGTGGGGGGTGGTGAGAAGTGACCGACTTTCCACTTTTGGAAAGTATAAATAGAGGGTTTTGAGAATTTAGTAAGTTTATGGCTTCATTTTAAGAATTTTGGGAGAATTAAAGTGAAGGTTGTCCGGATAAGCATTTTGGCTTGCATTCTTCTTCTACTTCAAAATCTGAGTTCATACTTAAAGGTGGGTGATTCTAAGAATACTCTTTTAAAAGCTTTGATAATTACTGTATAAAGAACTGCATATTATTCTTAAAACTGGTTTTGTGCGATTTGGGTTTAATCGGATAAGGGTTGATTGGACTAGGTATAAACCGGACAAAGCTTGTCCAGATTACTCTTAAACCGGATAAGATGTGTCCGATTAATTTATAAATCACTTAAGTGTTGTGCGATTTAGGGTGTTAGTGAGAATTTTTTAAATATGTAAATCGGACAAAGGTTTTGAACGGAGAAGTATGAATACGACCAAGCATGGTGCGATTTAGCCTTAAATCGCTTAAGGGTCGTGCGGATTAGTTATAAACCAATCACGTATTGAACGGTTTAGCCTTAATCCGATCATGTGTTGTCCGGATTTCCTTAAATCGGACATAAGTCATACGGTTTAGCCTTAATTCAATCATCGGTTGTCCGGATTAGTAAATCGGACAAAAGGGACAAGTGTTGTCCGGCTTGTGTCTGCGGATAATTGTCCAGATAACTTTTATTTGAAAAAATTTAAGTGTTAATTATTCTAGACATTTATATAGTTTAAAATGTCTATTATTTGGTTTAATTGTGGATTTATAAAAGGGGTATTTTATATCTTTTTAAATAAAAAGATATGTTCCTACCAAGCGTGGTGACGTAAGTTTGTTTTGGTATGGAACTAGATTTTTGGGAAATGTTTCTACCAAGCGTGGTGACGTAAGTCTGTTTTGGTATGAAACTATATTTTGGGAAACCTTCCTACCAAGCGTGGTGACGTATGTCTGTTTTGTTATGAAATTGGATCTTTGCAAACTGTTTCTACCAAACGTGGTGACATAAGTCTGTTTTGGTATGAAACTTATTTTAAGAGGTAGTTCCCCCAGACGTGGTGACTTTTGTTTGTTCTGGTTTGGAACTGGGAGTGGGTACTTTCAGACGTGGTGACTTTTGTCTGTTCTGATAAGTAGCCGTGTTTTAATGGAGGAATAAATGTGACATATCAAGAAGAGGTGTACTTGGAATAAGGGAGGCATTGTCATATGTGGATATTATTATAACTCTTATTATTATTACTAATTGGATTTAATAACTTTGAATCATCATTTCTTTGTGACCTGATGAATTAGAGATATTATTCYTATTAGAAATATTAATTTAGATGTTATTGAGAAGAGGAAAATGGTTTGTCATAAAGGGCAAGTATTGTCTTAAACCTTTCCGTTAATATTTATAAAGGAATGGACTAATGATTTAGAGAAGCTTTGGTTACAATATTTGTTTCATATGGGAAACGTTGGATCTTTAAGCAGATGTATTTTATCAATAGAACTGAGGTTCTTGAATTTATCTTTTTTTTTACATGTCATTAAGAACTGCATTATTTAAGGGTATTGTAAATATTTCTGGGCAAAGTTACTTTATTATATGTTGGTATTCATTACCCTACATTCGTGAAGAAGGGATTCACTCACTAGACCCTTCTGGTCTTACCCTCATTTTTTGTTTTAAAATATAAAATGCAGGAATGGCGGGGTCCGGGAATAATAAGGGGAAAGGGAAAATGTGATTATTTTCCTAACATATTATCTGCTTTTGAAGATCTGCTTTTGATGGCTTATTTTGAAGATACATGTTGTATTACATGTGWTAGTACAGGATTTATTTTGGAATTTTGCGTATGTAGATTTTGTTCATATAAGAATCCTTGTACTAGTGAGACTTTGTAATGTAAACTATATTTCTATGTAATGAAATATGTGTTATAAGCAAATGTGGTGTTTGGGAGTGTTACATCGTTCCTTAGGAATGGTCTATCATTAGGATCAGAGAGCTTGAGTTTCTTCTTCCCACCTTTCTTCAGGGATGGCTTGTCAGGGAACGCGACATACCTGAACATCCTTTTGATCAGCTCGTTGATGGTGTCCTCGATAATCGTCTTATGTCTTGACTTGGATCACTGAATGGCTTGCCTGATCTCCATCCATTCGTTGTATCCATATCGGCCAGGGTAGAAAGGGTACTCGGTGATGGCATCGAGATTGTCTATGGTGATAAGCATTGAGACCAATGTTCTACCGTCTTTAGAACGTCCGCTGATGCTGACGTTGATAATCGGGCAAGGACTGATTTTCTTCTTCATCTTTGCTTCGCTCCACCGCTTGTCTTTTTCCACCAGCTTCAGGTTCTTCTCATGCTCAGCTTCTACAATAGTAAGAAGTTTAGCCTAGGCTTGGACAGCGTTCACCTTTTTCTTGGACTTTCTCTTGGAGAGGACCTTCGCAACTAGTGACTTGGCTAGCCTTAAGCTGTGTTCAGTCTGCTTCTTCTGAAGCACTAGCTCTTCTTCAGCCTGCAATGCCTCGAGTCTTTCAGCTTTAGAAAGGAAGTCAAACTCACCACCACTAGAGGTACGAAGAGGAATTTTTACTCTAGTCTGGTCGAGTGACTCCTTAAGCTGAGTCATCTGCTGGTCTGTAGGAGCACTGGAGACAGGGTAATCAGGGACCCACTCCAGTCGACCACAGGTGGTTGATGGAATTTGAAATTGATACTTTGAAGTGATTACCACCTGAGAGGTAGAATCTTAAAAAATGGTTGTTGAGGGATATTGAACAATACCTTCAAGTTTTCTTCTTCAGCGACCGCCTTGCCGTTAGACTTGGGGTCTTGGTTCCCTGATGGAGCATATTCACTTTCCCTTTGCTCCCCCTGGGATGCAGAATCCCAGAGGGTGACTCTCTTGGTGGCGGTTGATGGCTTATAGTACTTGATGGTAAATTCATCTTCATCATCATCATCGTCGTCACCATCTAGATCACTTCTGGGGTCTGGAATCGTAGGTTCATCATCTTCATCGTCATCATCTTCATCATCATCATCTTCATCTTCATCATCATCATCATCACTACCAGCAGTGATGGAAGGAGCGTCATCCCTAGGGATGGCATCGACAACCTCAGCTGGAACAGCTTCGGTGGTCGGGATTAAAGAAGCAGCAACCACTTCAGATCTAGGAGCCTTAGCTTCAGTTTCAACTGTAGCTGATACTGGACCAACAGCCGCAGAAGGAGCAGGAGCAGCATCAGATGATCCACCAGCGTTGGACCTCATTTCCCCCTCTCTGGCTAATACTTAAGAGAATTGGCCAGAGAGTTCGTCCAAGCGATGACGCTGGAGAACCATTACCTCCTCTAGCCTTGTTAGATAGAGTTGTCGTTGCCTCACGCGTTTCATAGAGTTGCGCGCGATCATCGGTAGAGAAATAAGGTGGGATCACTGGAGCTGGTTAATAGACAACATCAAGGATCTGCTGAAGAAGTCCAGTCTGCTGAACGACGATAGCCTGAGCATCGTCAGCCCGGCTGGAGAGAGCAGCAATGACGTCGGTATTGGCTTGAACAACTTCTTGGAGATTCAAGAGGTGACTCTGAACTTCTTGAACATTCGCCTGGATAACGAGGAAGCTCACATCAAGGTCACCTTGACGGGGCATCTCCTGGTGGACTTCGGTTATCCTGCAGAGAACGGAATCAACAACGGGGAAGAGAAGTTTGATATCAGATGCCATATCATAGTCATCATCAATCTCTTCATCCCCTCCATCTTCTTTCTCGCCCCCGTCCTCTTCCTCTCCCTCAACATCAGGCTGATGCGTAGAAGAAGGACTTGCAAGAGAGAAAGTGTGAGCATACGGCTCAAGGTTAGTAGAAATGAATGGGTAGGAAAATGGAGTACCTGACGGGCCATCAATGAAATCTAAAGGATTGTCACTGGTGTGAGCAAAGATGTCGTCGAGAGGATGGACATCTGTATATTGAGGAGCATCAAGAGAAGCAACCTCAAGTCCAGTGGTGTATGTCTCAATATCAGAGAGGACAGTCGTTGATACATCATCGACATGTGTACAGACCAAAGAAGGAGGAGAAGAGAAAATGGTTGAGAAAAGACGTGGGTGTTCAGCGGTGGCGGTGCTGATATTCACACCTTCAGTGATTTGGGTCACTGAGGTGGTTGGGGTAGGTACCACTGATACGATAGTGATGGGAGAAATCAATGAAGAGCTGGGAGGGTTAGCTAAAGATGCCTCGGGTTTAAGGCTAGTTTCAATAGCTGAAACCTTTAGATAGGCTTCAGCCAGAGACATGGCTGTCCCTTTTTTAGACTTCTTGGCTCTCTGAGGAGAACCAAGAGTTGGTTGAGAGGGTCGTTTTGAAGGGGTTTTGGTGGCTTGGCTGGACTCGGGGGGGTTTTCCCTTGCCCTTGCCCTGGCCACCTGAGGAGAAGAGGTAGTGATGGACACAATAGAAGTTAACGCCACATCACTGTCCCTCAGCTTATGATCCAGAATCCTGGATCCAAGCTTGGAAACCTGGAGGTTTCCTTTCGTAGAGTAATGATCTTTAAAGATCTTTGAAAACACCGTCAAAAGGAACCTAGTGTAAGGCACCACCTCTTGTTCAGCTTGAGCACCAGGTCATCGAAAATGACTGCAGCATAATTTATATTGCAATGCTGAATCGCAGGTACGCCTATGGTTAAGGCGATCCTAGAGGCATGGTCCTGACCTCCAGTTTTTCCACCCATGCACTGGATGAAATGAGAGAACAGGTATTGCTAGATAGCTGACATCCTGTTCTTCTCAATCTTGGACAAGGACTTCATGGGAGCATTTGAGTCCTTCTTCATTTGGCATTGATAGTCAATGGCGTTGAGACACTCGATGATCTCGGCCGTTGTGGGTTCGCTGTCGTTGGGGCCTTTGGGAAGGCGAAGAGCCGTCCTCAAAGTGTTGACGCCAAACTTCACTTCCATGCGGTTGAATGTGAAGTTGATCTGCTCCACTTAGCGTCCAGGCTTGACCTCGACATCGATGACTTCAACAGTGAACCAGAACTGCTGAAGAAGTTCTTTCACCATGATAGGCTCATGGTTGAGTGCGAAGCCCAGTGACGACTGCTTGAGAAAATCAGCCGCTTCTTGGTAGTCCACCTTGGATGAGGGGATATCCAACAAGGCAATATGATTGTTGGCCTTGAAGGAGAGCTCATCGAGAGAGAGGTTGACATTCTTGGCGGCCATCTGTTTGTAATAATAAGAATAAGATAGACAGATTGTTAGTATAAACCAAGATTGTTTGGGACAAGAATATATATAAAAAAAAATTGAAACAATAAAAACTTCTTTTGAAAAATCCTTAAGGAAGATTTAGGGTTTTTCAAGTGGAATGTGTATACAGAAACAAGATTATAACCAAGAAAGAGTTGATTAAATAATCTTTGTTGTTTAATGTATTAAGAGAACAAGGTTCTTAAAACAGATTAAACGCTTCTTATAACCGAATATAAAGAAGAATAAGAAGATGTTGACCTTAGTAGTTTGGAGAGAAAAGGTCAAAAAGAGTTTGAAGATTGAGAGAGTTCTTGCTGTGGAGAAATTTTAGCAGAGGTTCGTCTAAGAATTTTGAAAGTGTAAAGAGAAAAGTGGAGAAGAAGTCTCATATATATATAGGTAGGAGAAGAGAGAAGGAATATGAGAGGGTAAAAAGACGACGATTCGGGAAAGTGATCATGATGAAAAATACCACGTTCTCATCCATGATTGGAGGGCATTAAATGAGGTAACGTAATGACAGAACCTTTTGCACGTCTCAAAGCGTTGTGCATAGTAAATAGAGAATGTCGTCATTAAGACGATTCATTAACTATTTTCTTTTAAAAACAAAGAGTTTCTAAGAAAACGAATAGTCATACATTGTTTAATTAAACACTGATAAGATCGTTTAAAACATTTTATCACTGAAGATGAAAGATTCAGTGAGGGTTTTAAGGCATCAGTGTCAGTGATAAGAGAATCACTTAAACTGGCATTTAAAAACAAACTTTTTTAATCACTGATAGAGAAAGGTTCAGTGATCATTTTTTATTTTTAAGAGAAGTATAAAGATATACTTATAGATATGCTCAGTGATAAGAGAATCACTGAAACCATCTTTTAAAACTTTAGTCACTGAAGAAGAAAAGCTTCAGTGAGGGTTTTAAGTCGAAGAAAAGAGAAGAGTAATCATACCTGAGAGAGAATAGATATATTTACTCAAAAGTTCAGTGTTAGAGATAGAGCACTGAATCATTTCACTTACTGAGTGATGCTTAATAGCTGAAGATTAATCTTCAGTGTTTAAGATCCCCAATTCACTGATCAAGATGTTAAATCTTGTCTCATCAAGAGGCTTGGTGAAAAGGTCAGCGAGTTGATACTCAGTTGGAACGAAGTGAAGTTCAATATCACCATTCATAACATGATCTCAATATGTTTGGTCTTGGAGTGAAGTACAGGGTTGTTTGCAATTTCAATAGCACTACTGCTATCGCAATAGATAGGAACCTTTGAAAACTGAAGGTCGTAGTCTAGCAGCTGCTTTTTCATCCAAAGAATTTGGCAACAGCAACAGCGAGCGGCTACGTATTCAGCTTCAGCTGTTGATGTGGACACTGAATTTTGCTTTTTGCTTGTCCAGCTCACCAACTTTCCACCTAGAAGCTGACACCCTCCAGTGGTGCTTTTCCTATCAATTTTGCAACCTGCAAAATCACTATCTGAATAACCGATTAGGTCAAAACCTGAACCTCAAGGGTACCAAAGACCCATATTAAGAGTTCCCATAAGATATCTGAATATGCGTTTGACAGCGATTAGATGGGATTCCTTTGGTTCAGCTTGATATCTTGCACATAAGCAAATGGAGTACATGATATCGGGTTGGCTAGCTATTAGATATAGCAGGGAGCCGATCATTCCTGTGTAAACGGTAACATTTACAGGCTTTCCATTTGGATCCTTGTTGAGAGAAAGTGGAGGAGCCATTGGAGTCTTCATAGATGAACTGTTGGATAGATCAAACTTCTTCAGCATGTCTCGAACATACTTACTTTGGTTGATAAAGATACCTTTATCTGATTGTTTGATCTAGAGACCTAAAAAAATGTTAGTTATCCCATCATGTTCATCTGATATTCTTTCTTCATGCATTCAGCGAAATGAAAACATAAAGAGAGATTAGTGGAACCAAAAATAATATCATCGACATAAATTTGGATGAGAATGATGTGACCCTTAACTTTCCTAAGAAATAAGGTCTGGTCAATCTTTCCACGAGAGAATTTCTCAGAGATGAGAAAAGATGAAAGGGTATCATACCAGGCACGAGGAGCCTGTTTTAACCCATAAAGAGCTTTATCCAACCTATACACATGTTTTGGATACTTAGGGTCAAGTAACCATGGAGGTTGTTCAATATAAACTTCCTCTTGAAGTTTCCCATTAAGGAAAGCGCTCTTTACATCCCTTTGAAAGACTTTGAAGTCTCTATGGGCAGCAAAGCCTAGAAAGAGTCGATTTGCTTTGAGTCTAGCAACTGGTGCGAAGGTCTCGTCATAGTCGATCCCTTCTTCTTGTCTATAACCCTGAGCAACAAGTCGACCCTTGTTACGGGTTACCACACCATCTTCATCCAACTTATTGCGTTAAACCCATTTGGTGCCTATCACTGATTTGTCATATGAACGTGGGACAAGGTACCAGACTTTGTTCCTATCAAACTCAATGAGCTCCTCTTGCATGGCAAGGACCCAACTAGGGTCAGAGATAGCATCATTGATTTTCTTGGGTTCAACTAAAGAAAGGAAGTTGACAAAGAGACAGATATTACCTAGACCACGATGTGTCTTGATACCTGCATCTGGATCATCAAGAATTTGATGAATTGGATGGTTTTTTGTCCATCGCTGAGCCGGTAAAGGAATTTCATCTGAATAAGCGAGTTCAGGAACAGAAGATGAGGCTTCAGCTGCAATATCTTCAGCAATAGGGACTATCTCCAAAGGAGCCTAAGATTTAGCGACTGAAACAGGTTTAGAAACTGAAAGCATTTCATTCATTGAATGATCAGTGTTTGAAGTAGAAGAAAGAACACAGCTAATGGGCACAGCAGCGATCTCTGAAGAAGATGCGTTGGAGTGACTAGCTGTAACTGGAATGATGAGTGGATCATCTTCAGCTTCAGGAGATTCAGTGTTGAGAGAAGCACTGTAGGAAGCTTCAGGTTGTCCATAGTGAGAGAACATCCAGTTTTCTAATTCATCCTCATCATTTAAGATGGGTTTTGAATTAGTTAATTGAGATTCGTCAAAGGTGACATAAATAGATTCCTCTATCGCCTGTCTTCGTTTGTTGAATACTCTGAAGGCTTTGGATACAGAAGAATATCCAAAAAAGATTCTTCATCGGCTTTGGGATCGAACTTTTCAAGTTGGTCGCGATTCTTGAGAATGTAACAAGTACAACCAAATATATGAAAAAAAAAACTTATAAAAGGTTTTCGTCCATGGAAGAGTTCATAGGCCGTCTTCTTGAACCTCTTTACGATCAGCGATCGATTTTGAGTGAAACAAGCGGTGTTGACAACTTCAGCCCAGAATTGAGTAGGGAGATAGGATTCACTGAGCATTGATCGAACAGCTTCATTGATTGTTTGATTTCATCTTTCAGCGAACCCATTATGCTGAGGAGTTCTCACTGAAGAGAAGTTGTGAGAGATTCCTTTGTCCTCAAAGAAGTTATCTATAGTACTGTTTTTGAATTCAGTGCCATGGTCACTTCTAATAGATCGTACTTTAACATTGTTGAGTACTTCTATTTTCTTGATGAACGAAATGATTTCTTCAGGTACTTCATCTTTGGATCTGAGAAAGAAGACCCATGTGTACCTGGCATACTCATCAACAATGACGAGTGTGAACTTCTTTCCAGCTAAGGATTGCACGTTTACTGGACCAAAGAGATCCATATGCAATAGCTGAAGAGGTGCAGTCACTGAAGAGATTTGTTTAGACTTGAAGCTAGCTCTTGTGTGTTTTCCTTTTTCACATGCTGAGCAAAGAGATTCATTTGCAAAAGAATGTTGAGGAAGACCAGTGACAAGATCATTTCTTGACAGCTCACTGAGTGTCTTGAAGTTGAGATGAGAAAGCCAATTGTGCCATAGTCAGTTAATATCTGACGAAGCTTGAGAGAAGAAACAGCCATTCTCAGTGAGGGAGAAATTCATATTGATGACATATACTTTCTCTAGACAAGAACCGGTTATGGCAACCTTATCATCTTTGTCAAGAACGTGACATGAAATCTTCGAGAATTTAACTGTATAATCTTTATCACACAGTTGACTGATGCTAAGAAGATTGTGCTTCAGTCCTTCAACATACGCAACGCGTTTGAAAGTTGTTGCCCCATTGGTTAATATACCAAAACCTTTGGTATATCCTTTTCTGTTACCACCAAAGGTTACGGAAGGTCCTCTTTCTTCCTTGAAATAAGTTAGCAGGGATTTATCTCCAGTCATATGTCTTGAACATCTGCTATCAAGATACCATATACCTTTGACGTCCTGCACAAGGAAACAAATTAAGAATGCTATTGGTACCCAATTATTCAGGTCCAGCTTTATTAGAGGCTTCATCCACTAGAATTGAAGAATCAGTATCAGTAGATGGCATCACTAAACCTGGAGAGGTTTGAGTGGAGAGAGGAACAACCTCTGACACTACTAAAGTAGTTTCAGTGGAAGTCTTCACTGAGCCTGATGAAAAGGCTTCAGTGGTAGGAACTACAACGTCTGATGCTGAAGACTTTTTAGCAGGAGTTGTCTTTGATGAGCCTGAAGAAGAGGCTCCAGCGGTTTTCTTCACCTTGGTTGCTTTTGCAGCCTTTGTGGATGATTTTACCTTGGTTGATTTCTCAGCCTTGGCTACTTTCTTGCCCTTAGCTGGTGAACCAGCCGTAGCGGCAGAATGACACTTGCTAGCAATATGTGTTTTCTCACCACAATGTTTACACTTTCTAAAGCTTGGGGTAGCTTTAGGGCCAGGAAGTATCAGATTTGAAACGGGACCAGCTCCAAGGATTCCCTTCTGTTGTCCCAATATGTTGATCAATCTTCAATAAAGCCCAAGAATCCATAACAGATCTGTATTTATTCTTCAAGAACATGAGATGGAGAAGAGAGAAAAAGTCAAGTCTTCAAATATGGTCAAACTCTCTATTACGTATTCTGGATTTTACAATTGAGCATCCACTTACAA
The DNA here is from genome assembly GCF_001531365.2 of Cynara cardunculus var. scolymus. NCBI lineage: Eukaryota > Viridiplantae > Streptophyta > Magnoliopsida > Asterales > Asteraceae > Cynara > Cynara cardunculus. Next base: position 41,229 of record NW_020200752.1, read on the forward strand.
TAATTACACTAAAGCAAACTATATATAGGGTCAAACTTGAGCCCTATAATCAAAGTCAAACTTTACACACAAAGTCAAACACGGTATCTATTTTAATTATAGACAATTTTATCTTTCAAGACGAACATTGAAATTCAGTCCTAACATTCTCCCCCTTTGTATTCAGACTTGAAAGAATTTACGCAATGTTGAATCTCGTTTCAACTTTGTCTCTTTAAACACTCTATGACTTCTTCAAAATAATCTTCAATTTGAAATCTTCAGACGATCGTTAGTTGAGAAAATCTTCTAACATTCTCCTTCTCGAATGTAGAACCACGATGATCTTCTCTTTTGACAATGTAGATCATAAACAATAACAATCTTCAGAAATGATCTTCAGAAAATTTTCTCTTCAAAGGTAGTCTTCATCAGCAAATTATTGTAAAATGGATCTTCACATTCAACATCTCTCAGTCATTTTAGCATAGGAATAATCTTTTGTGATCATCTCCAGTCGCACTCCTTTTGAGTTTTTTGCCATCTTTAAAGTTACTCCTACGATCAGTTTCCCTTTATAATGTTCGGAATTGGACATTTCATTCATTATTACATACTCCCTCTTATGATGAAATGAGAATCATTATATCATACACAAGAATGAATGAAATCCTCCGCGTAAGCAATCAATTCATAAAATTATAAGTAGATCTTTGCAAATCCACTTATTTAATCTTTTCAGATTAAGGGAATGGGAAGGTAACAACCAATTTCAACGAATGAAATTGTTTTCAATCTTATAAAAAAGATTGGCATGTGAGTATAACAGATATACTTAGTACAACGAATGTACTGTATATATGAGACTTTTTATGCTTATCTCACCAGGTCTTCCATTCAATCATCGATAGCTTATAAATAGCATATCTATGAATGTTTGGCAAATTAACAAATAAAATGCAAAATCTGTGTAGTGTAGAAAGATAAAGCAACATATGCTTCTATTTAGGCTCAAAAAGATAAACCGTGTGGACTACACAAATTTATCAGACTCAATTAGTGATCAAAAAGACTTGAAGGGGGGGACATATATCCTTCTGATTCAATATCAACTTTCTCCGAATGAGAAATTGATAGATGATGAGCTGCGTGCCCCAAGTGTTACTGAAACACCTATCTATTGAGAGATAAATGAGTAGCTGGTGGGGTTGTGACAAGAATTGGCCTGGCTTTGCCTTTTTCAATATTAGTCTCGAAAGAATTGAGAACTAATAGATTGTGTGGTAAGCCCGGATTTTATAAGTTTGGAACAGGATTTTCGTATTCTTTTAATCCTGACACAACTCTCATCAATTTTTTTGGCTCACAACAACTACCCCTCTCATTTTCATTTTAGTCTCAGCACACAAACCCTTTTGTATATAAAGCTCACTCAAATATGGTTGTCCTCTTGGGTAGGTCTGTCGATTTTGACATTTCATAGAGGTATTTCTAATAAGCACTCAGTCCCTCCTAAAATACTGTAAGCTTAGTTGATCACAATGATTGATCAGAATTATTATTGCAAATAAGCATAATGATCAGATAAAAATTGATCAAGAAATTTGACTTTAAGCACAATCAATAAGGAATGATGCATCAAAAATCAGATTATTCGGTATATGAGAGAAATGAATGAAGATCTGTAAGAATGAGTTTACAGATTCTGATTAAAAAAAAATGAAGTATATATCAGTCAAGGTAAAAAAAATCAGAAAAATCAACCTTTGAATACAAACGAGTGTATTATCACCGAAATTGACTTTCTTATAAGAGACGTGATAATAACAGTTTGAAGAATAGCTGAAACAAGTATTGGAGTTATGTACGATGAGAAATTACGCAAGTAAAATCTCAGGAAATACTTGTTCAAAAAGTGTACTCGTTTCCCAAAAAAAATATTATTCACTTTCCAAAAACATTTACTTAAAACTTCTAGAGACTCCCCCTGGAAAGTTGATTTTAGTAATGTTTCAGTTTTGCTCAAAGATTATAAAAAATGAAAACATTTTAAGCACGGGCTCTAAACTGAGTGTTTAGAAACCACACTCGATAAAGCATGGGTCCTGAACTGAAATGTTCAGAAGTCTCTTGGAACAAATTACAACTCCCCCTGCATTGGTGTATCACTGATATGATATTTTGATCAGCACAAAATTGACACACCTGCAAAACCAGATTAAGTAGATTTTGGTACTCAAATGAATTTGGGTCCTATTTTGTTAGTATCGGGTTGGGGTATGTTGTAACTTCCAAACCATCTACTCCTATTAGATATATTCTTTTTAGCACTTTGAACAGGATGATCAGAAATAGAATATGACCCATACAAGTTATTGTGATCATACATGTTCTTACCTTTCCAACTGTTCTGATAGTTGTTATCTCCATGCAACCTGTTGAACCTTTTGTTATTGACAAAATCATTGGTTCTGCATGTTGAGCACATAATTCTTTTCTTGCTAAGACTGATCAGATCATTAGTGGATCTCACAATGCAAGGAAGAACAGAATTAGTAACAACAGGTGTATGAGATGAAACAAAATCAGCTTTATTAATCCAAACTTGTTTAACTTTTGAAAATTTATTGGGTGATCCAATGACATACCCTTGATAAAACTGATTAGAAGAACGAGAATAGTGCTTAGAAACAGTAGATTTAGGGCTGCTTGAATAACTGTTCGATTTGGAACAATCATAAAAGCTAGTTTTACACTGTGATGGAGAACTAACTGACTTTCTGTAAAAGCTGGTCTCTTTCAGCAGTAACTAAATCAAACTTAATTTTAGGTTCAGTTCTCATCTTCAGCTCAGTCTCAAGGTCTATCTTCAGATCAGACAATTTGCTTGTAGTGTCAAGGAGTTTACCTTCTAACTCCTTCTGAAGCATTTCAAACTTTCTCTTCTGATTTGTTAACTCTCTTTTCTCTTCATCTGAGCTGCTCTTATCATTCTCCGAAGCGATGTCAAGCCACTTTTTCTTATTAGCAAGCTCTTTAGCAATWGWTGTATAMTTCTTTGAAGTATTTYTCTTCTCAAGAGCAAATTGCTTCTTTTCTTCATCTAAAGCTTTCTGCTTTAGAGCAATGCTTTCAGATAATTTATGTATTTGGCTCTGACAATCTTCTAAGATGTCTTTCTTTTCTTTATCATTCTTGGCCCGTTCCAAGATGATTAGCTGCTCAAAATCAGATATTTGCTATAACAGCATTTTTGCATTCAACTCGAGAGAGTTAATCTTATTCTCATATGATATGCGTTCAGCTCCAAACTTTTCCTCTAAATCATATATTCTCTTTTTCTCTCTTTCAAACTTATTTCTCTCAACATCCATATTATTCTCAACTTTTATAAACTTTTATTTCTCTTCATTCAGTAATTTCCTTAATTCTACTAGATCACTCTCAGACTTATGAAAATTTTCAGTTAAATCCATTTTCTCTGTATTAACATTCTCAGAATAACTCTTTTCTTTTTGCAAATCTTGAAGTTTGTTAAATAACTTCTTATTCGCATCAACCCAAATCTTCAATTCTACATCACATTATGTTCTTACTTTATTCAACATTTTCTCAAATTCACATGTCTTATTAGATAAAATCTTTTCAGAATTTTCTCTCAAGATCTTATTCTCACTTTGTAGCTCTTTGATAAATTCTTTATCAGCACAATTTTTATCGAACATATTAAAATATTTCTCTTTATGATTCTCAATGTTCTTTTCCAGCTTTGAAATTCTTTCTTTCAGCTCTCTATTCTCCTTCTCTAGAATATTTGCCATTAAGAAAAATTAAGATTGATTTAGGATCAAATGTGTTGAAATCAGTTAAAAGAAATCAAAGATACATTTAAGCTCAAAAAAATAGAAAACACACAAAAATTGTTGAGAAAAACATAAAAATGATGAAAAACTGTATAAAATCAGTAAAAATAGTCAAAATTGTTGAAAACAGTTAAAACCTGTTAAAAATAGTCAAAAATAGTTAAAAATGATAAGAAACAGTTTATACGACGTAAAACAGTTCAAAAATTTCTCAAACAGTTAAAACAAAGACCAAAACAGATAAACGATGATCCAAAAATTAAAATCTAAACAAAAATAAAACTCAAAATCCAAAACCACAACAATTATAAGCCCAAGATGAAACAAGCCCAACATAACTGTCCAAGACCAAATCAACAGTAATATATACAATTACAGAACAGACAAAATACGATACAATATAGCTTCACTTTTATGAACTATCTTCACTGTATGCAAGGATTTGACCAAAATTGCCTGCACAAGGAACTTCTTGCAGCTTGATCACTCCACAATAGGTTTACTAATCTTCATAACCTGTTTGCATTCCCTTCACAAAGCACCTGTGCAATTTAGAATGACAAAATGACAGTTAACAAATTTCAAACAAATCAAAATAAAAAACAGAGTTCAAATAGGCTCATTGTCTGATTTATACACTTAAGCATCAAGTGACAGTAACCATTTAGTTTAAGACATGTGTCTTTATGTTCATGAAAAGGCTAAGTAATGAGTCAATTAGGCCTTCCACAACAATTCCAAGGATCTTATCAAGCAAGCAAACACGCATGGTCCTGCACCCTTTTACTGCTGGTGCTCCTCCCCATTAATCATCTTCAAACTCCCAGAGAAGTGTTCCTAGATCAGACTGCAGCCTGCTTTTTATCAGCAGTTCTGTGCAAGCACAGACTTCAATGATTCAACGGACTACTCGAGGCTCTTAATATTTATTCACTTCCTATCCAAAATCAAACTAAACATGTCTGCCTAAAATGAAATCCACCTTCTGTTTGGCGACAGGTATTTTGGCTTTAACACAGCCTAAGCACTGCAAAGTGGCTTGTTTTGATGGATGTACACTACAGATAGCAACTTTTTTATCACTTTGTATGCGATACCACTTATATCTCAAGAAATGCTTTATACAGAAGCCAATCTGATTTGTTTGCAGCTCTTACTTTCTTCAATTGGGTTAGAAATTGCTACAAGCTTTGTCCCAACTATTCGTAACTACTTTCTGATGTTACATATACTAGCTTTGTCTCACAACCTTCCACAAACGGTGAAACTTTAAATCTGTAGAAGATAGATGAAATATGCATAAAATCTTGAATATAACTAAGTCTTAACCAGCCTGTGTCTTTGTGTGATAAAGAACAAAATCAAAACCAGCTATCGTATGTGATAAAGATGAAATGATCAATCAAACAGGTCTGAGCAAATAACTCCTAAATCGCCTAAAACCTTGATCGATTTAGGGTAAAATCGGACAGGTCTGTGATCGATTTAGGATCACAATGGTGAGCGATATATAATCCACAAAATTAACCAAGTCCTAATCCGATCACAACTACAGGCGATGAACAAAAGTCCAATCAAGCTACTTGAGCGAATTAGACAAATCCGGTCATAGTGTTCATCGATTTAGTCAAGCTCGCTCACCATACTTAGCGATTTAGCAGAAAAAACCGGTCACTGACAATCAATTTAATCAAAACTGGTCACTGCTTTAAAAAGCCTGATTTACACATCTGATTGAGCGATTTACACACTCTGCGTGCGATTTAGCTTAAATAGATCACAAATGATGGTGAGTTGAGCGATGAATCGAGCAATTTAGATATCTGATTGAAGACTGAACGAAGAACAATCCGATTAAGCCTCAATCGATTTACCAACTTGTGCGATTTACAGCCTGAGGTTGAGCGATTTATGAATCCGGACAGAATTCTTTGTGCGATTTACTAAACCGAATGGAAGCTGCTGAGCGATGAACTAAATCAGATGAAGCTGTGATGATTCTTTGAGCGATTTAGAGTTGATGAAGTGTGAAACTTGAACCCTCTTGATTCTGTTTGATCGATGAAGATGAAGACTGTAATGAGAATGAAACCAGATGCACTGCTAAGCTATTAAAACTGAGATAGGCCTGAAGGATAATGGTCCTTGAGTGATTTAACACAAATTCAGTCAACCCAAAATTCAGAAACAGATCAAAATATATCAAAAACACAAAAACAGTAAAGTTTTAACAAGAAAATGGATCAAAAACACAGATTAAAAAAAAAACTTTAAGGACATGAAAAAAAATTAAAAACACACAAATTTTCACCTAAAACACGAAAAACAATGATCAAAATGTAAATATTTGTGTATAACAAAGATTCGCAATGAGATTACGCACAGATTGATCACAAATTTAACACAAAAACACACAATTTGAAAAAAAATTGGATCAAAATCAAAGAAAAATGAAAAACAAGATGAACACAATTAAGAACACAGAAAATTTTAAAAAAAATTCATCAGATTTGTTGATTTCTTCTGTTGATTTCGGGCACACACTGCTTTGATACCAATTGTTGTCCCAATATGTTGATCAATCTTCAATAAAGCTCAAGAATCATGGCAGATCTGTATTTATTCTTCAAGAACATGAGATGGAGAAGAGAGAAAAAGTCAAGTCTTCAAATATGGTCAAACTCTTTATTACGTATTCTGGATTTTACAATTGAGCATCCTCTTACAAGAATTACACTAAAGCAAACTATATATAGGGTCAAACTTGAGCCCTATAGTTAAAGTCAAACTTTACACACAAAGTCAAACACGATATCTATTTTAATAATAGACAATTTTATATTTCAAGACGAATACAATTTTACACTGAAATTCAGTCATAACACCTTCTCATTGGTTCTAGGAGGAACCTTTGAGGAATTGGATTACTTAGAAGAAAAGTTCACCTTGAACTGAGACTTGGATTTCTGAGAGGGTTCAGATTTCCTTGTCCCTGAAGAAGAAGAAGCTTTACAAGCTGAAGAAATAGACCTTGATATATTAAACTTGTTAGACTTCTTAGGAAGGGGTACTGTGACAATAGATTTACCTTTGTCTTTGCAACCAGAACTCGAAGGAGTTCCTTCAAGATGACTCTCAGTAAGAGAAGACTGAGAGGAAAAAGTGTTAGGAATAGAAGATGATTCATCTGAAGATCCTTCATCTGCATCTATGGCCATCAAGCAGATATGGGCTGTATCCTCTTCATCTGAAGATTATTCATCGGATGATTCAGCCCAGTCATGCTCTTCAGCGACAAGACCCTTAGCCTTTCGTTGGTTGTTCTTCATCTTTTTGTACTTCTCTTTCAGTTTTAAGTACTTTTCATCTTTAGTCCTGAAGGAGGAAGGAGCTTTGGAGGATGGCGTTGCAGCTTTCTTTGATCTGCATTCACCTGCAAAATGTCCTGGCCGGTGACAGTTGTAGCAGACAGCTGAAGCCTTATCTATTCTTTCAGACTTTGGCTTTTCCCTGAGGGACAGCTGAGGAGATCTACAGAAGTTGCTTTTCCTGGCGAATCTCCTGAAAGACTTAGTCAGGAGGGCCAGGGATTCATCAAAATCTGTTAAATCAGATTTTGAAATATCCTCAGAGATAGAATAGTCTATCTCTGTAATAACAACAGGAGGAAGAGAAGAGATAAAAGGGGTAGAAGGAGTTTCAGCTAAAGAAGCTTCAGAGATCAAAGCTAAAGGAGAGCTTTTCATTTCCCAGGAATCTTTTACAAGATTCCTCTTTAGTTGATGAGATTTCTCATGGTTAAGCAGAATCCCGTATAAAGTAGAAAGAGAAAGAGTGGACATATCATTTGACTTCTTGAGACATATGAAAAAGCTGTCCCAAGACTCAGGAAGGCATTCCAGAAACTTAGTTAAAGTTTCAGAGTTGGAATATTCCCTGCCGATAGCCCTAAGATCAATAAGGAGACAATTAAAACGTTGATGTACTTCGGACAGCGTTTCAGACTTTCCACCGAGAAAGCTTTCGTACAGTCTTACAAAATTGATCTTTCTGGTTTCTTGAACCTAAGTGGTTCCTTCATATTGAACACAAAGTGTGTCCCACATGGATTTAGAAGATTTGAGCTTCATCACGGAATGATAAATCTCATCAGGAACAGACATAGTTATTATAGACCAAGCACGCGTGTCTATAGCTATCTTCTTCTTGTCTTCATCGCTCCACTAATAAGGGAGCTTTGGAATCTGCCGTTCAGGAATCGCGGCAGTCGTAGCTGTTGTTGGAACAGCCGAAACAATAGCAAATGGAATATATGGTCCATTTTTCTATATAATGTGGAATTTCAGGATCCACACCTTCAAGAAAAAGGGACATCCGGTTCTTCCAGAGACTAAAGTTGTCACGGACAAACCAGGGAGGTTTGGCAAGAGAGTCATTGTCTTGTTTGTGTGTGTTTGTAATTTGTTAAGCCATTTGAAAGCAGTAAAGTTATCTAAAGAAAAGATAAACTAATACAGAAAAACAGCTAAACAGATTAGAGAAGAGAGAATACTGCTCTGATACCACTTGTTGGTCCTTTGAGGGTCTACAAGATAAGTAAAACAGTTTGTAGAAGAGGGGGGATGAATACAAACACAATACCTTCAAATTTAAATGTATATTGATAAAGAAGATCAATACAAATTTTACAAGATTGTTTGCGGAAAGATAAGGTAAGAAAACCTATCTAAACAATCTTTGATTACACACAGATTCTTAGCAAATGAGAAAAGAAATGTTGTAAGAAAAGTTCCTTTACTTAAGCTAGAAAATGCACAAAGTAAGAATTAGGTTTTAGAGAGTGAGTTGCGCGCACTCTGCATGGAGAAAAACATTTTTATTTATACCTAGTGCATTAAATGTTCATTTAATGCAAAATGGTAGGGTTAGAGTGTGTGTCAAGCCTTAAGAGGAAGACTTGTCCTTTGCTACAGTGAATAGTACAAAAAGCACTATTCATGAGCAGACATCCTTACCTAAAGTTGGTTGGCAATAGAGTCAACTTGTCGGCTCCGTACCGTACCAACGTTTAGAAGGGTATGGGTTTGTCCTTTGTGTGTATAAGGACAAGACAACAACAATCGTGCTAAGCAAGCTTCCTTTGATCGCTGAATGCTGGAATAATCTGGAGGTCTCTTCAGCATTCGCTGAGGCTTGAACAGTCTTCACACATATGTAGACAGGCTTGTAATCACTGAGTACCGCTTCAAATCACATACTCGCCAGTCCCTAATCTTCAGTTTCAGTCTTCGACATTAGCTGAAGGTTCTTTGGTGTGAGTGTTGTCTTCTTGAAGTATCGTTGTCTCTGATTGAATTACAATACAAGTTCTTCAGCGATCACTGAACAGGCTTAGTGAATCGTTGGAACTGAAAAGACAGAAACATAAATACAACGTAAGTGAAAAGGGATTATCATCAAATCGTTGAGAGAGAGGATCAACAGTTTTACAGCAATCAGATAGGATTCCTTAGGTTCAGATTGATATCATGCACATAAGCAGGTAGAGTACATGATATCTGGTCGACTAGCTGTTAGATACAGCAAGGAGCCGATCATTCCTCTATAAACAGTTACGTTTACAGGCTTTTCATTTGGATCCTTGTTAAGAGAGAGTGGAGTAGCCATTGGAGTCTTCATAGATGAACTGTTTGATAAATCAAACTTCTTCAGCATGTCACGAACATACTTACTTTTACTGATAAAGATACATTTATCTGATTGTTTGATCTGGAGACCTAAAAAGAAGGTTAGTTCTCCCATCATGCTCATHTGATATTCTTTCTTCATGCGATCAGCGAACCGAAAACACAAAGAGGGATTAGTGGAACCAAATATAACATCATCGACATAAATTAGGATTAGAATGATGTGACCCTTAACATTCCTAAGAAAYAAGGTCTGGTCAATCTTTCCACGAACAAATTTCTCAGAGATGAGAAATGAGGAAAGGGTATCATACCAGACACGATGAGCCTGTTTTAACCCATAAAGAGCTTTATCCAAACGATAAACATGGTTTGGATACTTAGGGTCAAGAAACCCTAGAGGTTGTTCAACATAAACTTCCTCTTGAAGTTTTCCATTTAGGAAAGCGCTCTTTACATCCATTTGGTAGACTTTAAAGTCTATGGGCAGCAAAGGCTAGAAAGAGTCGAATAGCTTCGAGTCTAGCCACTGGTGCGAAGGTTTCATCATAGTCGATCCCTTCTTCTTGTCTATAACCCTGAGCAATGAGTCGAGCCTTGTTGCGGGTTACCATACCTTCCTCATCCAACTTGTTGCGATAGACCCATTTGGTGCCTATCACTGTTTTGTCAGAAGGACGTGGGACAAGGTACCAGAATTTGTTCCTATCAAACTCAATGAGCTCCTCTTGCATGGCAAGGACCCAACTAGGGTATGAGATAGCATCATTGATTTTCTTGGGTTCAACTAAAGAAAGAAAGTTGATAAAGAGACAGATATTACTTAGACCATGACGAGTCTTGATACCTGCATCTGGATCCTCAAGAATTTGATGAATTAGATGGTCTTTAGTCCATCGTTGAGTCGGTAGAGGAATATCATCTGAGTAAGTAAGTTCAGGAACAGAAGATGAGGCTTCAGCTGCATTGTCTTCAGCAATAGGAACTATTGCTAAAGGAGCCTCAGCTTCCGCGATTGAAATAGGTTCAAATGTTGAAGGCATTTTATTCACTGATTGATTAGTGTTTGAAGTAGAAGGAGGAATACAGCTAATAGGCACGGCAGCGATCTTTGAAGAAGATACATTGGAGTGACTAGCTGTAACTGGAATAATAAGAGAATTGTCTTCAGCTTCAGGAGTTTCAGTATTGAGAGGAGCACTGTAGGAAGCTTCAGGTTGTCCATAGTGAGAGAACATTCAGGTTTCTAATTCATCATCATCAATTAAGATGGGTTTTGAATTAGCTGATTGAGATTCGTCAAATGTGACATGGATAGTGTCTTCTACCGTTTGTCTTTGTTTGTTGAATACTTTGAAGGCTTTGGATACTAAAGAATATCCAAGAAAGATTCCTTTATTATCTTTGGGATCGAACTTTCCAAGTTGGTCACGATTGTTAAGAATGTAACAAGTACAACAAAAAATATGTAGAAAGCTTATATAAGGCTTTCTTCCATGAAAAAGTTCATAAGTTGTCTTCTTAAACCTCTTTACGATCAGCGGCCGATTTTGAGTGAAACAAGCGGTGTTGACAACTTCAGCCCAGAATTGAGTAGGGATATGGGATTCGCTGAGCATTGATCGAGCAACCTCTATAATTGTTCGATTTCTCCTTTCAACGGCCCCATTTTGCTGAGGAGTTCTCACTGAAGAAAAGTTGTGAGAAATTCCCTTGTTCTCAAAGAAGTTATCCATAGTATTGTTTTTGAATTCAGTACCATGGTCACTTCTAATATATCGTACCTTGATGTTGTTAAGTACTTCTATTTTCTTGATGAATGAAATGATATCTTCATGAGCTTCATCGTTGGATCTGAGAAAGAAGACCCAAGTGTACCTGGAGTATTCATCAACTATGACGAGTGTAAACTTCTTTCCAGCAATGGATTACACGTTGACTGGACCAAAAAGATCCATGTGTAGTAGTTGAAGAGGCGCAGTCACTAAAGAGATTTGCTTTGACTTAAAGCTAGCTCTTGTGTGTTTTCCAATTACACATGTTGAGCAAAGAGATTCCTTTGCAAAGGATTGTTGAGGAAGACAAGTGACAAGATCATTTCTTGATAGCTCACTGAGTGTCTTGAAGTTAAGATGAGAGAGCCATTTGTGCCATAGCCAGTTGTTGTTTGACGAGGCTTTTGAGAAAAAAACACTTATTCTCAGTGGTAGTAGAATTCATATTGATGATATATACATTCTCTAGGCGAAAATCGGTCAAGGCAACCTTATCATCTTTGTCAAAGACGCAACATGAGTTCTTTGAGAATTTTACTGTGTAGTCTTTGTCACACAGTTGACTAATGCTCAGTCCTTCAACATATGCAACTCGCTTAAACGTGGTTGCACCATTGGTTAATATATCGAAACCTCTGGTATATCCTTTTCCATTTCCTCCAAAGGTCACGGAAGGTCCTCTTTCTTCCTTGTAATGAATTAGCAGGGATTTGTCTCCAGTCATATGCCTTGAGCATCCACTATCGATATACCATATGCCTTTGACATCCTGCACAAGGAAACAATTTAAAAATGCTATTGGTACCCAGCTATTGGGGTCCAGCACTGTTAGAGGCATCGTCCACTGGTGCTAAGGAACCAGCGTCAGTAGACGGCATCACTAAACCTGAAGAGGTTTGAGTGGAGAGAGGAACAACCTCTGACACTTGTAATATAGAGTCAATGGAAGTCTTCACTGAGCCTGATAAAGAGGCTTCAGTGGTTGGAGTTACAACATCTGATGTTGAAGACTTAACAACAGTTGTTGTCTTCACTGAGCCTGAGGAAGAGGCTCCAGTGGTTTGCTTCACTTTGGTTGCTTTTGCAGCCTTACTGGAGGATTTCTCCTTGGTTGATTTCTCAGCCTTGGCTAATTTCTTGCCCTTAGCTGGTGGACCAGCCTTGGCGCCAGAAGGACACTTGCTGGCAATATGTGTATTTTCACCACAATGTTTACACTTCCTAAAGCTGAAGGTAGCTTTAGGGCCAGGAAGTACCAGATTAGAAGAGGGACCAGCTCCAAGGATTCCCTTCTCATTAGTTCTTGGAGGAACCTTTGAGGATTTGGAGTCCTTAAGTGAAGCATTCACCTTGAGCTGAGACTTTGATTTCTGAGAGGATTCAGATTTCCTAGTCCCTAAAGAAGAAGGTTTACAAGCTGAAGGAATAGACTTTGATCTATTGGACTTGTTAGACTTCTTAGGAAGAGGTGTTGTGACAATGGATTTACTTTTGTCTTTGCAACCTGAACTCGAAAGAGTTCCATCAAGATGACTCTCTGTAAAGGAAGACTGAGAGGAAGAAGTGTCAGGAATGGAAGAGACAAAGGTACCAAACTTAAGCATGGACCTGTCAGTGACACGTTCTTCCTGATCATAGGAAAATCCTAGACCAGTCGTTATCTTGGCTGGGATTTGAGCATTGATGATCTCAGAGGATTTGATAGAAGCTTTGCACCATCCTTCAATGGTAGCCTTCTCAGCCTTGAGCTCAGCGATTGATCGCTCATGCTTAGCAATAGCCTTTTCGCGTTCAACAGTGATGGCTTAGTTTACAATGACCTGATCTTTTAGGTTTTCTTCAACCTTGGTCAGCTCCTTGATCTTAGAATGACAAATCTTCAACTGTTCTTGAAGATCAAGATTAAGCATTTATGCTTTTGGTTTGTCATTGAGAGCATTGTAAAGATCCACCATCAACGTGTCTAGTGCGGATAGGCTAGAAGAAGAGGAAGAGGGTTCATTCAGGATACATACCTGAGCAGTAGTAGAGGTTGATGGTTCAGTTGAAGTAGATGTCTCTGACGTTTCTTAGTTGACATCCTTGGCTATCAAGCAAAGATAGGTTGTATCTTCCCATCAGAAGATGATTCATCGGTTGAATCAGCCCAATCATGCTCTTCAGCAATAAGACCTTTGGCCTTTTGCTGGTAATTCTTCATCTTCTTATACTTCTCCTTCAGTTTCAGGTATTTGTCATCCCTGGAGCTGAAGGAGGATAGGGTTTTGGAAGATGGTGCCGCAGTCTTCTTTGATCTGCATTCACCTACAAAATGTCCAGTGCGGTGACAATTGCAGCAGATTACTGAAGCATTGTCTATCTTGTCAGACTTTGCTTTTCCTTAATGGTCAGCGAAAGAGATCTGCGGAAGTTGCTTTTGCTGGCGAATCTCCTAAAAGATTTAGTCAACCAGGGATTCATCAAAATTTGCAAGATCAGATTCTGGAATATCCTCAGAGTTAGTAGAGTCTAACTCTGTAATTACAACAATAGGAAGAGATGAAGAGAAAGAAGAAGAAAAAGGAGTTTCAGCTGAAGCATTTTCAGAGATCAAAGCTAACAGAGAGCTTTTCATTTCTTTGGAATCTTTGACTAGATTCCTTTTCAGCTGACGAGATTGCTCATGATTAAGCAAAATCCCGTAGAGAATAGAAAGAGAAAGAGAGGACATGTCACTGGACATCTTAAGACACATAGAAAAGGTGTCCCAAGATTCAGGAAGATATTCCAGAAACTTAGTTAAAGTTTCAAAGTTGGAATATTTCCTGTCTACAGTCCTAAGATCAATAAGAAGACAATTAAAACGTTAACGTACTTTAGACAATGCCTTAGTCTTTCCACAGAGAAAGCTTTCATACTGTCTTACTAAATTAATCTTCTTTGATTCTTGAACATGAGAGGTTCCTTCATATTAAACACAAAGAGTGTCCCACATGGATTTAGAAGTCCCGAGTTTCATCACTGAGTGATGAATCTCGTTAGGAAGAGACATAGCTATTATAGACCTAGCCCAAGTGTTTATAGTTATTTTCTTCTTGTCTTCATCACTCCACTGATGAGGGAGTTTTGGAATCTGCCGTTCAGGAATCGTGGCAGTCGTAGCTGTTGCAGGAACAGCCGGTGAAATAGCAAATGGTACATATGGTCTATTTTTTATATAGTGTGGAATTTCAGGATCCACACCTTCCACACTTTCTAGAAAGAGGGACATCCTATTCTTCCATAGACTAAAGTTGTCTCGAATGAATTGGGGAGGTTTGGCAAGAGAGCCATTACTTGAACGTGTGTGTTTGTGTTTTGCAAAAGCCATTTAAAAGCAGTAATATTATCTAAAGAAGAAGATAAAATAATGCAGAAAAACAACCAAACAACTAGAGAAGATTGAACACTGCTCTGATACCACTTGTTGGTCCCGTTAGGGTCTATAAGATATGCATAACAGTTTGTAGAAGGGGGGATGAATACAAACACAGTATTTTCAAATTTAAAATATATATTGATAAGAGAAGATCAATATAGATTTTACAAGACTGTTTGCGGAAAGATAAGGTAGAAAAATCTATCTAAACAATCTTAAGTTTACACACTAAATCTTAGCAAATAAGAAAAGATTTGATGTTAAAGAAATAAAAGAAAGTAAGTTCTATCTGGGAACTTGTTTAGAATACAATGAAGGGGATTCTAACTTGCTCTTGAAGATGAGCGTATTTGTTCTTAGATGTGTGTTCTTTTACTTAAGCGCAAGAAATCTCAAAGTAAGGTTTTAGGTTTAGAGTGTATCTCTGCATGGAGATAGAACACATCTATTTATACCAGTTGCATTAAATGTACATTTAATGTATCATGGTAGGGTTAGAACGCGTGTCAAGCCTTAAGAGGAAGGCTTGTCCATTGCTACAGTGAATAGTACAAAAGCCTATTCATGAACATACATCCTTTCACAAAGTTAGTGAGCAATATAGTCAACTAGTCGGCTCTGTACCGTACTAACATTTAGAAAGGGTATGGGTTTGTCCTTTGTGTATATAAGGACAAAACAACAATCGTGCTTAACAAGCTTCATTTGATCGCTGAATGCTGGAATAACCTGAAGGTCTCTTCAGCATTAACTGAAGCTTGGGCAGTCTTCACACATATGTAGACAGGCTTATAATCATTGAATCCCTCTTCAGATCACGTACTCGCCAGTCTCTAATCCTCAGTTTCAGTCTTTGACATTTGCTGAAGGTTCTTTGGTGTGAGTGTTGTCTTCTTCAAGTATCGCTATCGCTGATTGAATTTACAATACAAGTTCTTCAGCAATCACTGAACATACTCAGTGCAGATCGATGGAACTGAAAAGACAGAAACAAAAATACTTCGTATAGAATAAAAGGAATTATCATCAAATCACTAAGAGAGAGGATCAACAAAGGCCACTCCAGGCCAAGGATCATTCTTGCCATTAACCGAAAATCTGCAACTCATGGCCTATTGCGATGCTAGTTGGTTGAGTTGCCCATCCACCAGACTTTCATGCACCGGTTATTTTATCAGTCTTGGTGGCTTACCAATCTCGTGGAGACCAAAGAAGCAAAGCATTRTGTCTCRATCTTYAGCYGAAGTYGAATATCGAGCYATGGTGAACATTGTTTGCRAAGTGCTATSCTTACGTTCGCTTCTACATGTTTTRGATGCCACACAGTTAGGTGCCACCCATTGTTATGTGATAACGAAGAAGTCCGCCACATCGTCGTCAATCCCATGTACCATGAACACATAAAACATGTTGAAATGAATTGTTACATTGTGCATGAGAATGTGGACAGTGGATATATCAAACCATGCGCCATTGCTTCTCAATTTCAACTAACGAATATTTTCACCAAGTCACTCAGGCTCTGAGCATTTTCAGTTCTTACGTGGCAAGTTGGGTGTTCGAGACCTTCACACTCCAACTTGACGGGGAGTGTTGAGACTGGAGATTATCCACCTTCGTTTCATATTGAAATTCTTGTCATTGATAGTTTTCCATCAATATTGCTTCCTTTTTTTATAGGATCCTTTCATTTCTTTTGATCCCTAGTTCTACTATAAATATTGATGTACCCAAAAAGAATGTCACACAGTAATAAAATTTGATTACCCATATACAAATTTAAGAATATTATCATAAATTTATCTCAATTATATTATGAAATATTTGTAATTGACTATTTTCCTAAGATGTCATTTTGGTCATTTTACATGCTTATAAGATAATCTTTGCCAAACATAATTCTATTCGTCAACTAGCTTATAAGCTTCGAACCAACTTCTGTGTTAGTTTGGAGGTGTTTCTATGTAGCAAAGATAACTCAAATCTATCCCATTATTTTTTGTTTTTTTTACTATAGACAATTTGTATGAAAAAATAATGTACTTTAACTTGATTCCTATTTTGGGTAAGTACTTTCAAAACTTTTATTTTGGTACCTAAGATGTAAAGTATCAAACATTTAAGAACCCGGGTAACTAATTGAAGCATTAACCGGTTACCATGCTGATGTCGTGAGTGATGTGGTATCCAAGTCAATATTATTTGCTGATATTGATATATTAATCTAAAATTAGTTTTTATGTATTGTGGCTTATTAAAAGAAAGAATTAATACTTCAATCGATTATTTAAATATTTAAAAGTTTATATCTTAGATATCAAAAATGCAAATTCTAAAATTACATTGTCTAAAAAAAGGAAACAAGTTAGAAATACTTTACATGCAATTTGCCCTCTTAGGGCATCTCGAATCAACCGGCAATTTTAGGGATTTGCCGTTTGTGACTTCTCCAATCGACCGGCAAATGAATTTAGGTTTTGCCGGATCCCTTA
The DNA here is from genome assembly GCF_001531365.2 of Cynara cardunculus var. scolymus. Lineage (NCBI taxonomy): Eukaryota > Viridiplantae > Streptophyta > Magnoliopsida > Asterales > Asteraceae > Cynara > Cynara cardunculus. The sequence continues at coordinate 58,422 of NW_020200752.1, forward strand.
TTTGAACGGCAAATATGCCGTGGGTTTCTTGAACGACAAAACCAGTGGGACCCATTAATTTGTATTAAAAACCATTTTTTATTTAATAATTTAGGGGTTGATTGAGTTATTTTAATGTGTGGTCCACAAATTTGGTGATGATTTTTTTGGAGTATGATTGGAGTTGAATTTTTTTTTAGTGTTTATGGGCCCATCATATTTGGTGTTTTTGATGTTTTTTTTGGTTTGAAGTTGGAGTTGCCCTTAGGCCCTCTTAGTTTTGGCTGCTTGTTTATGGAACCCCCTTCGTTGCAATAGTTTTTGGGTTTCTTTGTTACAATTCCTCCCGCCTACGCTCCACTGGAAGTAACCAGGGAGCTATGCCCCAATCTTCTTCGACATTATGCATTCCAGGTTAGGGTTTCTATTGGCATGCAATTCCAGAAGAAAACCTCCGCTCCTTGCTACTTTCTTCAGAATCTTCACACACAATACTCTAAGCAATCCCTCAACAAGTGCGGTACTTAGTTCTTCAAAAATCAACCATGGAGGTCCCTTCTTCCGGTTCCTTTCATCGATTATGCACTGCGGCGGAAGACGTTATATTAGTGGCCATGCAGTTGATCAGTTCTCAGACGATGAGTACGAATGCGATTACGAGAACCATCCGGTACTTGTTCTACTCTTTCGTGTTGAATCATATGGTACTTATTAATATTAAAGTCGTTCCATTTGAAGTACTTGTGTATAAATTTGGTGTCGTTTTCTATTCAAATGTTGCGTTCAAATCCATCTTGAAGTTGAATTTAACATGTTTGACATCCAAAGTCCAAGTGTAGCTCATTTGATTAGGTTTCCAGATAATGATTATTAAAATTCAAGTGTAGCTCCTTTGATGCAGTAATATTACGAGTTATTCCAGTGTACAAATTAAAGATGGAATTTCAAAACTTGGTGTTGTAGGCATCATCATCGGTGGCAAATATTGATGAGTGGAAGTGGAAACTTAGCATGCTGTTAAATAGCGGAACGGACCAAGAGATTGTGACCAGAGATAAGAGAGACAAGAGAGACTTTGAGCAAATATCTAATCTTGCCAAGAGAATGGGCCTTTACTGGTAGCTGACTTCATAGCTACGGCCTTTTATTTCTTTCGCGATTCAGATTGTATTCATGACTATGTATGTATTTGGTGTTTTTCACCTCTCACACTAACCATCGGGTGTTCAGTGAAATGTATGGAAAAGTGGTGGTTGCGAGCAAGGTGCCTCTTCCCAACTACAGGCCAGATCTTGACGATAAGCGGCCCCAACGGGAGGTATAGATTATTTGTTGTTTTTAGGGTGGTTCTCATAGGGTGTGTTTGGTACGCAGGACAAGATAATTCAAAACCTTGATGTCCCACAATTGGTGCGATATCAAGAATGGGACTGGACAACATTTTTATCCCACCAAAATAGGTGGAACAAAAATAAAAAACAATCCAGGGAGATGGGACTAGATTGGTAAATTACTAAACTACTCATGTCAAATTATAACCCTAAAACCTTGCACAATTCTTTTATCTGCCTATCTCAATCTCGCTCGTTCGGTCCTGTCTAGTACCGTCTAGGTACCAAATGCACTCATATGGAATCTTTTATCGAGGAATTATGGAATTAATGACAGGTACTTTATGGTCCATTTGTGTAGGTAGTTATCCCATTAAGCTTGCAAAGAAGAGTCGAAGGTTTGCTCCAAGAGCATCTTGATCGAATGCAATTGTATTCCGGAGATGTTGCTTCTAGTAAGAGTGAAACTAGTCATCAGGCTGAGCTTGTTAACAATGGTGGTCATCCAGATTCTTTGGTAGATGGGTCTCTTATGGAAAAGGTTCTTCAGAGGCGGAGTTTGCAAATGCGAAATATGCAACGAGCATGGGAGGTGCATCAAGTTTTAGATTATCTACGTATTTTCAAGTTATTTTTGTACTCTTGATAAGTTAGCATCTTTAATTATGGCTGGCAATGGGTAGGGTAAGGGTTAATTCGTTCCCCATTTTATTTAAAATAACAGGTAATGAAACCGGTATTGTCCATGTCATAATTTTTTTTATCCATATCCATACCCTACCCACTAAGATAGGGGGTAAAGAAACGGGTAAAGGATAAATGGTAAAAAAAATCATTTTGAACTACAATAATATTGTTAAACATCAACATACAAATAAAATATAAGTTCATAAATATAATTTTTATTTTATATCTAATTTGTTCCAATAAACATTGTGATATTGTTTTTAAATATGTTATAATGTGATATTTTACACAACAATATAAAAATCTAAAGACAACATTTATGTTTGTTATATTTATTTTAGCGACCCCATATTGCTTCTCATAAGATTATCCTAATTAATTCTTTTAGCGGATGAATATAGTTATACAACACATAAGATTACATTCTAAAAAATATATTAATATTTAACTTTATATAATTTATATCTTGGTTTAAAAATGCGCGCATAATGCGCTGTGATGCGCGATGCGCTGAAGAAAACGCATCAAAGGGTCTGATGCGTTGCGATTCCATGATGCGCTCGCATCACCTACGCATCACACGATGCGTGCATCACTTATGCATCAGCGCATCATGTATGCTGCATTTTTGGGCTCCCTTTTTCAGTTTTTAGTTGGGCTTCTTAGTTAAGTAAAATAGAACGTGAGACTGTGAGAGACCTAATAGAAGAAGCCGACATCGAAGAAGTAGAAGTCGCACTGTGAGAGACCTAGCATCGCATATCAATTAAAACGTGACGTGAGTTGTTGTCGATACTCGACAACCAGCAAAGAAGTAGAAAATGAACTTTTTAAGATTCTAATGCCACTTTTTTAACTACTTTATGTTATAAATGAAGTATTTTGATAGGTAAGTATTTTTAAGGTAGAAATTGATATGTAGAATTAATTTATGAATATTTTGTGAATATCGGGCGCATCACGTGCGTGATGCGAGCGCATCAGCATCACGCATCGGCTTCTGGGACCCTTAACGCATCGGACCGCATCGCGCTTTTTAAAACCAAGATTTATATGCATGTATATGTATGTGTGTGTAAGTAATGAAAAACAGTTTATCCATACCCTACCCATTAAAATCTCGGATAAATGGGTAATAGATAAGTGGATAAATGGATAAAATTTTCCTTATCTATACCCTTATCCAACGGGTTGAAACATAATAGGTAACGGGTTTACCCTTACCTATTGCCAGCCCTATCTTTAATGTTGTGGATACTTTCCAGTGTTGAGTGCTTGAACAATATGGTCTTGATCTTCATTGCCATCTATTTGTTGGTAAGAAATATTTGAGTACTATAATGTACAAACGACAACGTGGGAACACGTCTCTAGTATCAGCATCTCAAACATAAATGGAAGCAGCGGGTTGATTTGCTATCTAAATACATACACATCTGATAGGCACCAAAAAAGAGAAGCTACCATAATACATTGATTATAACCTAGTGCCCCATCTGAACACCAAAAACAGCAGAGAAAGCTTTTACGATACGAATTATTGCATTCTTGTGCGTGGATTGTTTATTTTTTTATTGTTATATGCTAAATTGGTGTTATTCTGCACTTGCCACTTCATTTTGCTTGCATAACTCTCACTCTTTGCTGCTCTGTGAAGGTTCCTCCTTAAGTCTGAATATGTCAAAATAAGTGGAGGTTGGTCTCATATAATAATTTAATATCGTCTTAATGATTGAATGACTACAATTAGAAGAGATTGAATCAATTTGGAAGTGGTGAAGTCTATAATATGGGCAGGTTGATGATGACAATATTTGGCTATGCGTTGTTACACTAAGCTGATGCATTATTGTATTTCTAATGTTCAAACGCATGATAAAATGTCAATAAGTATATATGAATGTATGTACCATAAGTTTTTGGTCTTCTTTTCTTTGTTAGTTTCTTAATAATTTTTGCTTCACTACTGCTTGATATAACCCTAAACCCTAAACTTTATAAATGCAGTATACGATGGAATGAGGAGATTCATGCCTCTTCATAGATTTTCCATGTGATAATGTCACTTTTGGATTTTTTTGGCATAATCCTTTTCCCAACTTGATCTGTTTTTTCCAGGAAAACATTAGTAAAGATATTCACTCTCACACAAAGAACCCAGTTAATCTACGAAGACAAGATTTATTAAACATGTTGTTGAAGTTCAATCTGCAAGTTGCCAGTTGGGAAGTAGGATAAACTACGATTGGATTATCTACCACTTCAATTTATTATGTGTATCTTTCATAAAAGTCTTTTTCATAACAAATGAGTTGCTGTTGAGCATTTTGAACAAAAGTTTGAAGTTGGCACTATCTTGGAATTTATTTTAGTTTGAAATTGTTGTAAGCAGAGGTACATTGTCTTTTTTCTCCACCATTTATTCATTGATCCTTACTTAGTTTCCATGACTAGTTCACATATAACATTTCCTCAATGTACTTAAAATTATTATTTTCATATTCTGACTCTGACACTATCTTTTCATACAAATGGCCAAATCAGCAGCTTTTCAGCATATCCATTGTCAAGGCAGGATGATCTTATGTAGTTGGTTTTGTGATGCTAGCTTCTTGTTGAGTTGTTGATACTTTAGAGAATCTAAAGATGAATTTTGCTCTTGGCAATTGTTCTAGCATTTTAAAGATTCCCATTGTATCTGCAGGAATCACCAGAAGGCAAGAAGATGTTACTGGCACGTATGTCTCTTCCTGCATTCAGAGAGAAGGAAAGACTGCTTCAAGCAATTGCACAGAATCAGGTTTGTCTTCAGGATCATACTTTCTTGTACTAGGAATTATCTTCAATAATATTAGATATGCTATAGATGGATTTATCTTTGATTCTTTTTTTGATATTCATTTTGTGTGGCTGAGCATTCCATATTGATCATTTTCTTAGTTTGTATTGTCTTTTCTGTTTGATGGTGAACCCTCTGACTGCTGTAACATTCATTCTACCAAGGACATTGGTCATCTTTCTTTCTACTTCAATTTTGAGGTTGATAGGTTGTGGTCAAAAGCTAAACTGGCTTAACTACCTAGCAAGATACATAACTATGCTCAGTGTTTGAAATGTTATTATATGTATGAAAAACACATTAATATGTAGATTCTGGTTGAATGTTTGAAGAAAATGAAGGTTTGAGACCAACAGAGTATAATTGAACAATCGAAAAAACAAGATTGTTTAGATTAACTAGTGTAATTAAGAACAAGCTGAAATACATCATGATTGTACTAGTAAGAAGCTGAAAGGGAAAAGCAAGAAATTCAGAAAAGAATACTGGTCTTGTCAGAGCCTCAGAAAGAATGGTATTTACTGAGAGAAGTAGTACGAGGAGCTAGATTGTTGCCGTCTTCTTTTTGGCAGTGGGATAGGGAACCAACAACATAGAGGCTCCACAACAACAGGAGCCACAAAGACGATTGACCGAAGGGGACCATGGCCTCTCCTCCTCTACTGAGGAGCCATTGTAATCTTCCTTCCTTTACCAAAAGCAGATTGGGTGGGGTAATGCTCTTTTAGAAGCTTGCCTGAAAAAAAAAGAAGGGTACTCAACTTCTCAGCTAGAGTTGGGAGTTGAACTGGCTAAAACTTCTGAGAATTTAGCCAAGTATCTACGAAAATAAACTTTATCAAATCAATGAGACAAAAAGAACATACTGATTGCCTTGTAAATATCAAGGTAAAAGTGGCTTGGATATGTGTTCGGGTCAGTGAGAAGCCCTTACTCCAAAAATTTCTGTCACAAACTGCTAATGATTATCAAGAAAACTATGGTAATAGCTGCTTATTCACTCATAACCGAATGGCTTTGGCTTTCGAGAGGCCAAGAACTCTCCCAAGGGTTGCACCCAATCAATTACAGAACTCATAGGACTCGATTAAATGTGAGTTTTGTAATCGATTGGGTGCAACCTTTGGGAGAGTTCTTGGCCTGTTGAAAGCCAGAGTCATTCGGTTATGAGTGAATAATCAGACCTTACCGTAGTTTTCTTGATAATCATTGGCAGTTTGTAACAATTGGTAAGAGCAGTCGATTCTGGAATCGACCAGGAGCATGCTTGTCATGGCGCAAAAGATGGAGGATATTACTTCGATGAAGTCCACAAAGGATGCGGGTCAAGAAGAGTGGAAAATCAGAATAGAATCAGTTCAAAGAGACTTGAATTCTGTCCAAGAACAATCAATTGATCATGAAGATTGCAAACTTAGGGTCTTGGCAGAAACGAGAAAGAAAAAACAAGATGAGAGAGAGAAGGAAGGAGAAAGGGCGAATCTGAAGCCAAAATCAGACCGAGAACCAAAAACGTTGGAGAGACTTGTTCTGGCCAGGAGATGTAGGAGATATATACAACGGAGACGTTCAATTTCTGGTGACTCGGCTGCTGTCGTATAGAAGTCCAAGAAGGAGCATGTGAAGAAGAAAAGGAAGGCCGTAAATCAGGGAAATGAACTTTTTAGTGATACCGTGGTTGCTGAATTGGGGGCCGAGGCCTTTGTTTTTAGGATCTCAAGTTTGGGCCAATAATACAGGTCTAGTTTGGCCCAACCAAAAAAATCGAGACTCGCCAAATCAACCCGATGGAGAAAACGGAAGTAATTGCCGATCAATCAGGTTAGTAATCTTGAACGATTTTTGAAGAACAAACTTCCGTTGCTTATGCTTGGACCGAATGAGGAGTGGGATACAGGAATGCAAAAGGACGGAGAATTTGATGGAACCTGTTGAAGATGGTGTGCTTGTTGTCTATCTACGACAATAAAGAGAAAGATCATCTAATTACTATGGCGGTTTTCAACATCCAAGAGGTACTTATGTGGAAAGAAAACAATAAGGGGTTACAAGAGTAAAATTCCAGAAAGCAAGGTGGCTGTCCAGAGGAATAACAGGTGGATCTGGGAAAATAAAGTGGGTGGTAAGGGAGTTAGCCAATGGACATGCACTTAATAGAAAGGGAGAGTTCGGGAATTTTTTGGAGAGCACCATCAAAATGGTGCAGGTTGTGACCAAGTCAATAAAAGGAATTTTTTCTTATCTTGAAGAAACGAATGGAAGTGTTGATCAATTAGCAAGAAGATACGTCGGAGATGAGAGCTACGAGCTGAAAAGAGGATGAACATGTCAATTTGGGCATGGAGAAACCAAAAGAAGACGGTATAAATTCCGATTGTGGAGAAGTTTCAGAATTTCGAGGCAAAAGACATTGATACTCAATGGAACAAATCTGAACGGGTGGATCGTGACGGCTGAAAGTGTCACGCGTAGGCATTTGATGCAATTTTGGAAGAAAAGGCTAAAGGTATTCTGCAAGAAACAATCCAGTAGAAGTTTGGTGCATTTGGGTATAAAGATCATTGAGCCATAGAGGAGTTGGATGAAAGAGGAACGGATCAATTTCTTTATTTTTTCTTTTCACTTTAAGGACAAGGTGGATATTTGGGGGGCGGGTATTGTTACACATATAGATAATAGTGGGCCGGTCAATAAGTCAATTGTGGGGGGTTGGTCAATTAGTCAATGAGTGAGGTTTGTCGGTTGTTAGAAGAGAAGTATAAATAGAAAGAAAGTGGAATCAATTAGGTGTGAGTTTTGTAATCGATTGCGTGCAACCCTTGGGAGAGTTCTTGGCCTCGAAAGCCAGATTCATTCGGTTATGAGTGAATAATCAGATCTTACCATATTTTTCTTGATAATTGTGATCAGAGGGACAGAGAGAAGAAGTATTCTTATTTTCTGAATGAATAATTACAAAGGAGAGGCGTGCATATATATAGACACAAATAAGAAACCCAAACCCAAATAAGCAAAGGCCCGTACGGCCCAACAGAAACCCTAAACAGACATAATATTTACAATATATTCTAACAATAATTATTAGCAGTTTGTAACAGTTTCTTGCATTTTGTAACCAAATAAAATCGGAAGATAGTTTTTAAGAAGACGGTTAATTTTAGATTCTGTTTCATCTACTCTTATTCATCCACAGGGGTTGGTATTTGCTTAAAATGCACAAAACTAAAGTAAATGGAGAATTTTGGTAAAGAAGCAAAATATGAATGAACATCTCGTGATCAGTGGAGTTACTTGATGACTGTCATTGCCAGACGATACCTTAATAACTATGTTCACCATTGAACTTTTGTTGGAAATTTTTGGATGATATACACTGTGGAGGTTTAGCCTGAATGAGGGCAGCCTGAGATGATAAAAGTTAGATGTTCTCGTGGATAATTGGTTGTTTTTGTTGTCACATGCTAAAGTATCAAATTTTACATTATCTTTATTTATCAATATTAAGCCTCATGCATATAGAAAAACGTTTGTTTTCAGTTTTTGGAGCATTAAGAGACCATGTATATATGCATAAATATAATACTATCTTACAGGATTACTTTATGATGATAGGTTATTATCATCTCTGGAGAGACCGGATGTGGCAAGACTACTCAACTTCCACAATACATATTGGAGTCTGAGATAGAATCTGGTCGTGGTGCATTCTGTAATATAATTTGTACACAGCCTCGGAGAATATCTGCCATGGCCGTTGCAGAAAGAGTTTCTACTGAAAGGGGAGAGCCTCTTGGTGAATCGGTGAGGCTTCTTTACTCATAACCTAGTTGCAATGACAAAAGTCTTGTGCATCGCCTTTACCAGTTAATGTCTGGCATTATTCTCTTGTTTTTAAAGAAAGATCTCTATTCTAGATCCCAATCTCCCATTTACTTATCAGTGGTGATCTTTGACAGGTTGGTTACAAAGTTCGATTAGAGGGGATGAAAGGGAAAAACACCCACCTGCTTTTCTGTACAAGTGGTATTTTGCTTCGGAGGCTGTTGAGTGACCACAACTTGCATGGTGTAACCCATGTCTTTGTTGACGAAATTCATGAGCGAGGCATGAATGAAGGTGCAGTTTCTAATATACTAAAAATAGCAGCTATTTGAGGTCCATTTCGCTATCAAATAGTGGTAAATAGCTTCCGTAATCACTGGACTGTTATTATGGACCACTCTTTGATCACCATTATTTCCTCGATCACTACCAACTGTTATAGCATTGCTAGACGGCTGCTATTAACTGCCTAGCAGTAAAATGTTTGCTTCACTGTTTGAGCATTTATGATTGATTTTGTTTCAGGATCTTTTAATTGTTTGCTCTTAATTTTCAGACTTCCTATTGATTGTATTAAAGGATCTTCTTCCACGCCGAAGAGACCTGAGATTGATACTGATGAGTGCTACACTGAATGCCGAGCTATTTTCCAATTACTTTGAAGGTGCACCAATGATTCACATTCCTGTAAGAGATTCTCTTATCTTGTTATATTACCATATTTCAGGCTTGTTAGAAATTTGAATTAATATTTATTTCCGATAAAGATATTTGGTTTCATAGATTTGAATTAATTTGTGGGTCAAGATAACTACATTTGATCTTTAAAGGTTTTGGAAAAAATTAATTATTAAAATAAATATAAAATTAATTAGTTGTTTTTAATTTTTGACATGTTTGACAACTATGAGCTAGCTTATTTTTTGAGTTTATTGAATTTTTTTTGTTTGATTAGCTATAAGCTAGCTTTTTAACTTCTTCACATTTTCCAGAACGATGTCTGACGGTCTTGAGGCTAAATTTTTAATTTGGTCAATGTTGAGCCAGTGCATAGGGGTTGCTTTTTCTTCAGGCTTGGTTTCATCCTGAGCACATTGGTGGCAACCGATTGATAATAAGACAAATACACAAAAAGTAAAAAGAAAACGAAGAAGCAATTAAATACACGATCTGATCGTTTGATGAAACAAGATTGCCAAAGTTCACTCCCTTGAAGTTGACATGTGGCAGCCATTTCTTTGTTGGAAAATTTGTATTTTTGGATAAACCTTATTTAACTATAAAAATGACATTAGCTTTATCAAAAAACGATACCAAAATCCCTAAATTTCAATTCTCTACATATAGAGATCAATATTTAAATATTTTTTAAAAATATTTTTATAATCTAAAATAATACAAAAATATATTAGAGATGATAAAACATTAAATTGTTAATTTTTATAAAAAATATTTCAGGTTGGTTTGGGTCACTAATGAATCTAAAAAACATTAGGTTGGATTTGGGTGAATTATTATGTATGTGGATGGGAGAGAGTACCTTTTTAATGAAAGGTTGGCTTGGGTTGCTGATAAGTCTTAATACTCCCTAATGAAGTCCATTGTCCTAGTTTCATCAAGAACATATTATTATGAGATAAACATTCATCTTGTTGTAGGATGTTGTCGGATCTGATATTTTATGTGGTGCTTTCTAAATACAGGGCTTCACTCACCCAGTGAGGGCACATTTTTTAGAAGACATAATAGAAATCACTGGGTATAAGTTGACTCCTTTCAACCAAGTTGATGATTACGGCCAAGAAAAATTGTGGAAAACACAAAGACAGCTAGTTCCACGCAAAAGGAAAAACCAGATAACTGTTCTTGTTGAGGTAAGCTCTTCTTGTGTAAATCTAGGCTCAACCCTAATATAACTTCTGACATTGAAACGGTCTTCTATTTATGGAAAGTGTGTTTGGTGTCTAATCGTGTCACTATTCCACAGGATGCCTTGAGTCAATCAAGTCTTGAAAATTATAGTTCCAAGGCACGCGAATCTCTGTCTTGCTGGACACCGGATGTTATTGGGTTTAATCTTATTGAGGCAGTTTTATGCCATATTTGCCGTAAGGAAAGACCAGGTGCCGTCCTTGTATTTATGACCGGCTGGGATGATATAAATTGTTTGAAAAGTCAACTTAGATCCCATCCTTTACTTGGGGATCCTAACAGGGTTCATTTGCTAACATGCCATGGTTCCATGGCAACGTCTGAACAGGTACTATTTTGATTGTTTTACTACCACTACTGTAACAGTACTATAATATCATTATCTTGACAGTTGTTCCTGCAAAATCAATCTATAGATGACAGAAACATGGGAAGTTGAGTCAGCATATTTTCCGGATATCATAGTATTTAAAGATCTCGGCCTCTTTATCCGAGAAATTTAAAATCAGGAATTGTTTGGGCTTTCCTGTCGATACTAAGATGAAAATGGTTAAATCCCTGCATCCTTGGAGGTTTGACTCACTAACCGTTAGTATAAACTGAAGTCACTTAGAAGGTTTATATGTTGGTTGCTGGATGGTGACGCTCTCATTGCTTTTTACATGAGGATTAGACAGCTAGCTCAGCCAGCTTGCTATAAGAAGCGGACCATAGCTCAGATCTAAAATCTGAATGTACAATACTTGAATAGCAGGACTGTCATTGCCATTCTCTCTTTCGAATTTAAACTCTCCTTTTGCTCTCACTGATACTACTTCTCCCTCACCTTGCTCTTGAATTTCTAGCATGTCCAATACCCATGGTTGTAAAAATCGGTTGAGGCGTACACCTCGAGGCGAGGAGGTGGTAAAACGAACCTGATGCTCGTCAATGAGGCGGGGCTGAGGCGCATGAGGCGGAGATGAGGCAATGCTCAGGTATTATGGATTTAGGGTTTAAAATACATAGGTTTCTCTCTGCTCCCTCATGCTCGTCTCCTCCAGTCCTTTGAAGTTCTTCTGCAGTTCTCCATACACCTCATCTCCTCCATTTAACTTTTACGAGCTCTTATCCGGTTCTGGAGTCTCCCACATAGAATATTCAAAGTGGGAGAGGAGATATAATATATATATATATATATATATATATATATATATATTAAAATAGAGAATGAGTAAGGAAATATAATATATTTACAGCATTGTCTATTGACAATATTATGTGGGTTAAATATATTATTACATTTTGTGTCCATGGTCCACCGTCCCAATAGGTTTTCTTTGTTTGTATACATACATTATGTATTTTTAATAAGTGATACAACTAAAATCTTATAATATCAACTACATCTATTAATATATTTTGAGATTTTAATACTATTATTAGATGTGTATTAATATACATAAAATATTTTATTTATTTTATTTTCCGCCTTGGGGCTTACGCCTCGGACTGCTTTGAGGCTTACGCTTGCCTCGCCACGCCAAGGGAAAACGCCTCGCCTCATGTTTACGCACTTTAAAACCTTGCCAATACCAATTCAGCACTTTAAAACAATCTCTTCATATTTTTCTAATCTGTATATTTGTATTTTTGCATCATGGTGGAGAACGCCACCATTTAGATGGCTCTCTCTGTTTCCTCGGTTAGTTATCCCTTATATCCGCTCTCTTTTTACTTATTGGCATTATCATTCTAAAATAGTCTTCAAGTCTTAATACTTTTACTATTTTCATCACATTGTAGGAGAACACTGATTTGCTTCTTGTTTTGTCTTGTTATACCTTTTTTCTTATGTTTTTTTTACTTGTACCGTTCCTGTATTTGCAGAATTGTGCATGAAGAGCTACATTAGTTCTTACTGTATTTAGTATAACAAAATTTTCCAACTTGAAAGGATAATATGGCTGCTGCCTCTTTCTAACACCGATTCCTTCACACTACTAGAAACCAGTACCACTCATGAGTTACATTCTGAGAAGTGACATGATACACATTTCATGTAACAAATAAGGAAAAAAGAAAAAATCATATTTGTGCAGAGTAGAGCTAAAAATCATCACTGTATTTCATTAGTTTCTGTCTTTCCATTGTTGCTATCTGTGTTCATTTATGTACTTGTGTGTTATCATAAAAATATATTGTAGAATTGCTACCATTTTGCTGTACTGATCACTAACTATGGAGCCTGTGCTAAAATTTATTTTAAGCCAGTGTATCCAGTCCACAGTGCTTTATAGTATACCATCAAAGGGAAAATTTATTGCACCAAGGCTCCTTGGCTTTGCGAAGATTAAGACATTCTTTTGCAAAAAGGATGTTCCCATGACTCAAATCAGAACTTTCTGATCATAAAAGAAGTTACCTTACTAGTTGTTCATCCACTTTCTAACATACTGCTGTTTAATCAAATTAGGGTTGTTTTTGTGTCTTTAACTAGATTAGAAAGACACTTTTGTTTTGTTATTTCAGAAGCTCGGCATAAGAGAATGTTTTTGGCTGAAACCACATTAGAGAGCAAAGATTTGATAAGCAATAGTCAAAAGTTGGGGACATGTGGAAAACTGCCAAGCTGTTTTTGTCTCCGTAATCATCCATGTGCCACTGGGCTGAGACGATGCTCTACTGTTCATTTGAATTTTGTGGCTATTCTCTTATCTCTTGTATTATATTCGCATGCGTTGTTCCACTCATTTTGCTGTTTTACTTGCTACCTTCAGTCGTTATATCTTTGACAACATGCAGAACCTCATATTTGAGAAGCCATCTCCAAATGTGCGTAAAATAGTACTCGCCACAAATATGGCAGAAGCAAGTATCACAATAAATGACGTAGTTTTTGTGGTTGACTGTGGAAAAGCTAAAGAGACTACTTATGATGCCCTGAATAATACTCCTTGTCTACTACCTTCATGGATATCACAAGCATCTGCGCGGCAAGTAAGTTATCTTTTAGTGTTCTTATAGGGAATAAGGTCTTGCAACTTTTTGATCAAATGAATTGCTGGATTTTGTACCCTCTACTTTTAGATGTTTGGACTTGCAGAAAAATGGCCATGAAACAAGTCTTCCATCCTGAAGTTATTGGTGGTAGGCTAAATCTTAGTAATGCTTAGGAAAATACGTTACATGACCAAATCAATTTTATCACTAAAAGCAAGTAAAAGAGGAAATAAATGACACATGATTCAAAACAACTATAAAATGTTATAGCTTTTCTGTCCGTGAGTTAGAACATTGGTGCATATATAAAACGACGTTTATTAGCTTTTACCTGTTGATGTTACTAAGGTTGTAACATGACACAGATCCTTGCTGATACTTTGGAAGTCGAATCTGAAATTCGCATTTCTGATGGAAAGGAAAAAATGCTACTGACCGATTTCTAGTTGGCGGCTGCAGATCATTTTTAATTATTAAGGTCAATGTCAGAGCTTGGTTAGTTCTTAAAGGAAATATCAATTTCATTGCTAGGATGATATTTTTCTGATGGTTCAACTTGGACTTGGTGCAAAAAGAGCTATAGGCCTGAATACAAAAAAATAGATTGGTAGGTAATTTTAATAATGTTTCCGTACTTGTTTGTAGGTCTAAGATTTTGTTCTGTATGAATGTACTATCTGTTCTGCAAATAATGAATTGATAATTAGTTGCTTATGATGTGTTTTGATCTAAGCAGTGAGAAAAGTTGGAAGAGTGTTTGAGCAAGTTGTTACCAGAAATACTATGTAGTTTCTTGAATCCTGTTAAGTTGCCACCTTAGCTATAAGTTGAAGTTAGGATTATGTTAAGTTGCCAAAACTTGAGTGTCTGGCTTCAGAAGTAGAATGATGATGTTGAACTGCATGCTACCTATAGTTTGACTTGTCGTGGATGCCACGTTGAAGTGTGCCAGTTCAAGATGACTCATAATTGTACTTGCTCCCTTTGTTTTCCACAAAATGTAACAGCCTTTTGGGATCCCATGAGAAATACATCATCTTTTCTGGAAAATTTTAATTTTTTTCCCAATAGCAATTATTAAAGAAGTTTTTGCTAATCATTTTGGTTGACTAGATTTTCTTTGATTCAAGTGTAGGAGGTAAATTTAAAGAGATTTTGTTTTTTTGTTAATAATTAGCTGCTTCAATTAATATGCATTTAAGTTGAAGAATTGCATTCCTTGTAGACGGTGCTGGTTGTGGCAAATTCAAGCAGGGAAGATTTAACCCATAACTTTGTAAAAGGAGAGTTTTGATACCATGCTTAAGCTGGCAACTCAATCAAAAATATGAAGCTAGTAGTTGCTCAGCTGCGATATTAAGATTTGGCAAATTCCATGCATAATGCCTAATGCCTATGCAAATGCTATTTATCTAAGCATTATTTATAATTTTCTACTCCCACAGTGTTGATGATTGCCCTTTCCCTTGAAAGGCATGGAGTTTAAGATTATTTACACTTATGATGGCTTGTCTTTTTTGTTTAGAGGTGGAATATTTGGTATTTTGTTCAATATTTCAATTATAAGAAGTGAAGTAGGCCTAAATTTCTTGTTTAAGGGTCCTTTAGAGTCGGTTACTCAATTTGTTCATCTTAATACAACATAATACCAAGATTAAGGGTACGAATGTTCCAAATGAGCAGTTGATGGGTTTATGGAAAGATCTTGGATTAATCACTGATGCAAAACAATATAGTGACTTCTATTTTTATGACCGTGGGTGGTCTTTACTTTTTAACTGTTTACCTAATGGGTCTGCGCATGAGAATCTGTTTCACTATTTACCTATGCTATTCTTTTAAGTATATATAATATATACGGAATACACTCACACACCCTCCTCGCCTTTGCTCTTTTGTTGTTTCTGTTGTTTTGTGTATCAGAGAAGAGGTAGGGCTGGCCGTGTACAACCAGGAGAATGCTTCCACCTCTATCCCCGATGTGTTTTTGAAGCTTTCTCTGAATATCAGCTACCTGAGCTTTTAAGAACTCCCTTAAATTCTCTTTGCTTGCAAATTAAAAGTTTGCAGGTTGGTAGTATTGGAGAATTTCTGTCAGCTGCACTACAGCCACCAGCACCATTAGCTGTAAGTATTAACCTCTCTTAATATCTATGCCCTAATATCTCATGCATCAGGATCAGGTTCATATGTTAAGTGATATTACATCGAGCTTCTAAATCTGTCTGCATTTGAAGCTTAGCTACATGCTTTTTACCAATGTTAAGATGATTAACATTGGCTGGTAGCTTGTCTCTTTTCTGGTCCACGTCTCTTCCTCCATCAAAACTCCCAATTTTCGAGTGATCAAGTGAGGTTGGCGGGGTAATCTACCTGCTGGCAAGAAGGCCTTTTGACCAACTGCTCGCTGACAACCCTGTAGATCTTGTAGTGGTAGTACCTGTAGCTGTTGTAAAAGCTGATATAAGGTTGCAACTGAGCTGTATATTTTGTGGTTGTACTTATGCAACATCCTATTCAACTTCTCTCAGGCCAAGACTGGGAATAAAAGATCATTTCTCATTCATCATATATGTTTGAATTTGTCTGTGGAATTTGGTTGCTAGTTAATTTATGGCATGCACAACTTGTGAACCAATGTATATTTGTTGTCTGGTGTGGGTCAATGCTGAATTTGATGGATAAGCACTACTGATACAATTATGCAGATCTCCAAGGACGAGGCATATATTAATATACCAAATTAGACCTCCTGTTCTAACTTAAAAACATTGGTGATGGTGTAACACCCTAGTTTCTTTATTTGCCAAATCTCAATGTTTTTAAGCCTTAAATACAAGATTTTATAAGTAAATTAAGTACTCTTAAAAGAGTCCAGCAGCTGTAGCATTTATTAAACTATCATATTTATAAGGCAAGTAGCTTCCAAATCAAAGCATGAGAAATCAAACATGAAGTGATGAGTTGTAAGGGCTAGAAGTATGTGTTTGCAAGCTATTTGATGACTAAGCAAGTCTAAGCATGGCAAAGCAAGCTAGTTATAAGTTGTCAAGGCTAGACGCATGTGTTGGTAAAATCCATGATGACAAGCAAGAGATAGAAGCATGACAAATTAAAGCTAGAAGCATGATGTGTCAAGATTCCTTTACATTAAGCATGATGTGTCAAGATTCTCTTATCCTAAAAAATGAGGTGTTAAGCTCTCATAAGAGTACAATTTTGGGAGCAAGAAGAACAAGTAGCTAATGCAATGAATTTACCTATAAATAGGGGTTGAAGCGTTACTATTAGCTCCATCCAAAAGTAAGAAATCTCTCTCGTTATACATAATCAAGCTTGAAGAAAGGAATTAAGGGGAAAGCTAGGCATAATCAGGGTGAGTACTTATGAGATTTATGAGGTACATACATGCTATATAAAAGTATTTTATGCATTACTAATATCTTGGCATGTTTGCTTTATATGAAAATGTTATACAAGATATGCATGGTGACATGTTTTGCTACAAGTATCTGTTTTACACCAAGGCATGAAAGTGTTTACATGTTATGATACAAATATGTGTTACATGTTAATATCCAACGTACGAGATATTACAAGAAGGGACATTGCAATCAGACCTTAGGGGGCAACCTTTATGGACCCGGGGGTTAGCAAACCTCAGGACAAGTATGGCATACTTACATGTTTCAAGTGGGATCTCAAAAGAATGTTTATGCATGATAAAAAGATTAATTTGTGCATAATCAAGAGTTTCATTCACAAAATGTTAAGCAAGAGCTTCACCGAATTACTATTCACAAAATGTTAAGCATCATGAAAATTGTTTATTCATGAAACCATAACTACTCACTAAGCTGTTAGTTTACATATCTCACGTATGTATCTCAAGGAAGGAGTAAAGAATGATAGCATAAAGAAGTTTGTTCTAATCAATAGCAAAATTTTATTGCACTATTAGCTATTGAGTTACGTTTCCGCTAGTATTTGAACTTTGTTGTAATTATAAGCTAAGTTATAAATGAAGTTAAATTTCAAGTTCATATTCAAGACTTAGTAGTATCAATAAGAAGGTAACAAGACTCGAAGTAGGAATTGGGGCGTTACAGTTGGATGGTGCCTGGTAACATGTATATTGATTACATAAGTTGTACTTCTTTAATGTGGGCTCACTAGTGTCACTATGTTAACTATAGAGGACAAAAGGTATTCTTGATATGGTAGTTTTTAACAAATTATGTTCTAGTTTGAAATGAACGGCTTACTATTTTATCCTTTCCTTTTTGTAATTTATGCTATTGGGGCGTTACAGTTGGATGGTGCCTGGTAACATGTATATTGATTACATAAGTTGTACTTCTTTAATGTGGGCTCACTAGTGTCACTATGYTAACTATAGAGGACAAAAGATATTCTTGATATGGTAGTTTTTAACAAATTATGTTCTAGTTTGAAATGAACGGCTTACTATTTTATCCTTTCCTTTTTGTAATTTATGCTGTGTTTAATATAAATCCATGTTCCTATGGATGATTTGAGTTGCTAACTTGTTATTGGTTTTAGGTCCAAAATGCTGTGGATTTTTTGAAGATGATTGGAGCATTAGATGAGAATGAGAATCTTACGCATCTTGGTTAGTTTACATTTTATTAATATGATGTGAGAGCAGATTTGTCGCTACACATACAAATTTCTGAAGTTGTATTCAAAGGGAATCACACACACACACACACCCCTGCTCGCTTTTATCAACTTGCCTTGTTGAGGGCTCTAATTAGTTTGTTTTTGTACAGGTGAATATTTGGCAATGCTTCCATTGGATCCCAAGCTTGGGAAAATGCTAATAATGGGTGCTTTCTTTCGTTGCTTTGATCCTATTCTTACAATTGTTGCTGGACTTAGTGTCAGAGACCCTTTCCTTTTGCCTCCAGAGAAGAAAGAGGTGAGTAATAGAATCACCTGTAAATTCAGTGTCACATGATGATGGTGGAAATATGATATAATAGAAAGTCAATTACCTTATTGAGAGTGCTTAGTATATAGCTTAATATTCTTAGGCAAGTACAATTACTTTAGTGGTTGCCTTAAATATGGAAGGATTAGGTTTCGTGTTTCTTGTCGATCTAGACTTGTAGAAATCGTCTTCTATCCCTTGATATTTTCTATCATATTGAGATGTTGTTTTGACCATCCCAAAAAATTACTCATGCCCCGTCTTCACATTGTATCATGAACAGGGTCAGAAGGATCAAAAACTACTAATTCATACAATAAGCTTCAGTTAACACCAAGTTCATGTTAGGGTTTATTTCTCAGAACTACCTTATAGAAAGGCTCAACAGCACTTGCAATTTCTTATTCTCCAATATTTCAAGATATAAGGTTGAATTTTTCAAACGAGGGAACAATGATGGGGTTTCAACATTCATCACAAGCAACTACAAGCATCTTATGCCAAACTAATTGGGATAGGCTTAAGCACGAAACCATCAGGGAAGTTTATTTAACACCTCATTTGGTATTAATTTGATTGTCTGTAACTGGGGATTACGTTACCATTATATTACATTTAGTACTTGCAGATTTACAGTAGTTTACTGTATTTCATGATATGTTATGCCACATTGTGACTGTTTGGTAATTGCTGAATGGTTTGATGCCAAATGATTAAGTGGTCAGAATGATTAAGAGGCTCTTATAATATAGTGCAAAATGAAATATAATTGTTTGGTAATTATTTAGAATGAAATTAGGGTGCTCAATGGTTAAGGCCTTAAGGGAGACCCAAAGTACAAAATCATTCAGAGGGTTTTAGAACCATTAAGAGACAAATTTTTTTTTGCCAAACAAGATTCACCTCTTAGTGATTCATAGAACATTTGTTGATTTGAGTGATATTGTCAGCCCTTAGTTGCGAGGCCCTTGAATCTTCTTGGGTGAGTTCTGTAGAGATCCTTGGTGGATTTTTCTAGCCTCTGTTGTACAAACTCTTCTTCCCCCTTCTTTAAGCTTTCTTTCTGATTGTTTTAGTCGTGCACAATACTGAATGTTTCATGTCGCAGCACCTCTCACTGTGTAACATCTATAGGTCTAGACGTCTAGTGACAGATGGTGAGATGTGATGTTCACTTTGTATGCCAGAAAACAGTTTCCAAGATTTTGGTTTGCTCATTATGCTTTAATACATGATTTGTAATAGATGATATTTTCTGTACATCTGTTTCAGAAAGCTAGTACTGCAAAATCTAGATTTTCTGCAAAGGATTACAGTGATCATATGGCTCTTGTCCGTGCATATGAAGGATGGAAACAAGCTGAAAGAGAAGGATCCGCTTATGAGTATTGCTGGAAAAATTTCCTTTCTGCCCAAACGCTTCAGGCTATACATTCTCTTCGGAATCAGTTTAACTACATCTTGAAAGATGCTCTATTGCTTGAGGCTGATGCAGGCGTTAACAACAGATTGAGTCATAATCAATCATTGGTTAGAGCCATTATATGTTCAGGACTCTTTCCTGGCATTGCATCTGTAGTGGTATGTTTACTCAATTTAGAATACAATTGGTAGATGGATTTATATGTTACACATTCTTTCTCATGTTTGAAAACCAAATATCAATCTTCTACCTTTTTCTCTATCTGCAGCACAGGGAGGCATCGATGTCTTTCAAAACTATGGATGATGGCCAGGTCTGGCTCTATACAGTAAGTATTAAAGGGAGCCTTGGCACTTCCATCCCCAATTCTATTTATTTAATGCACATATTAGTTTCACTTATATAAGGCTTGCTGGCAGTACGGCATTGCATATTCCAGATTGGGCCCTAGTCTGTAGAATCATAACATGATAGGATTTATCATACTTGAAGTCCTCAAAGGATTGCCAGTTGTGCCGAAAAGTAAATTATATTTGCATCTCAAATATCCTTTAATCATTAATCTTGACAACCGTTGTCAGTTTTATCACTGGCAGCTAAGAGCATCTCCAACCCACTCCCTACATCCACTTTTTAACTATTGCAGGGAGCCAAAACCAAAAAACTATCACTCCAATCACTCCCTACCCTAATTTACATTATCTCACTGCTCACATGTGGGGAGTTCCCTAATATATATTTACATTAGGTTATTATTATTTGTTTTATTAATTAGAAAAAGGTAAATTGCATTTATTAAAGTAAACAAATATTAAAGTAATGCATAGTCATTAATGTAGAGAGCATGGCTGGAGTGACAATCTTAAAAAATAATTAACACACCACTAGACATTAATTTAAATGTAGGGAATGTGATTGGACATGCTCTAAGCCGGTCATTTTTCTTGCACATACTCAATGGTTTCTTGAACCGGAGGAGGATGCATTCTTATTCCAGTTCTCCCAGGGTGCAACTATTAGTTCCTTGCAAAGAAAAATAATATTTTTATTTATGCTAAAAAACAGCTAATAATGGGTGTCTGAATAATTTAGACGGATTGGTCTCAAGTCTTGTGATAACGTGTTGTATCTAGTACCCATATCCACACTCCAATTTTCAAAGCGTTTGTGGCTGAAATATAAGGAATCTTTCTCTTTTGAGGATGATCTTTTTGTCACCCACTATTTTTCTGGTTTACATACTGTTGCAAGTTGGATGGTTCTAACCAAAGGGCCTTTGGCCTAGCGGTATCATAGCCCTTGGCTTTCTAGGAGGTCAGGGGTTCAAACCTCACCATAGGTGAGGAGGGYGTGTGAGTTTATTTGTTGCATTTGCCGTATATAAATATTATATACTTCGGAAAAAAAAAAAGTTGGATGGTTCTAGAGCCAGTTACCTAAATTATAGCCTTTTGTCTCTCCTTGCCACCGCTTCTTATGGTAAAAGATTGCCAGTATTTCTCTCTCTGTCTCTCTCTTCCTCCCATATACCTACTCAAACAAGCTCAATGGAACTCCAATAGAATCTATTTATTTGGTTTTATCTAGCAGAAGTGAATCAGCTGTCGTAATAAACTAATAATTAATAACTAGATTATATAATCACTTGGATTCTTATAGTTTCAAGTAATGTAACCGCTGAGATACTTTTTAATATTTTCTTTTTATTGGTCAAGGATCATTGCTTGTAGTTGAACTATATTTCCCCTATTGTCCTGAAATATCTGGGAGATCCCTGCTATTAATCGCACTTGAGCTAATTTTAGTTGGCACTAGAGTGCCTTTTATCTATTTAATGTAAGGTTAGCATTGCTCTTTCCTTTCAATTGCTTCGTGTAGAAAAAATCTATGTTCTTTGCTCTATATTTTAAGATAATACCTAAGTATCCTATGATTTATATAATTACATACATGTCTGATCTCTGTAAGTCTAAGCATGGAGTAGATATCTTTCTCTTCAATCTGTTGCATTTATGGTTTGAGGTCTTCATTCAATGCGGACATAAAATCTGACAACTAAGAGAACCCCTTTTGTTTTGTCTTGCTTACATTATTGTGCATTTGAACAATTTTTTGCTGCTGCCAAAGTTGGTGATACTGTAATTCCTATGAATTCCATATTCGATGATGCTAATTAGTTCTATTCCTTAAAAGAGCATCTCCACAAATTCTCCAACACAGAGAATCAAAGGTCAAAATCTCCAACTCTTAACAGTTTCTTCATTTTGGAGATTCCAGCGAAATTATATTATTAAATATTTAATACCTTAAATAGTGTTTTTCTCTCTCCTAACATTTAATTCCAAAGAGTCTTATTGGTGGGATTTGGGAATGATAAAAAAATATTTCTCACTCTTGAACATTTAACTTTAGGGAGTTCTCTAAATTTGGAGAATTTTACCATCTCTCTCCTACTTTCTCCAAAATGGAGAAAGTTGATATGTTGGAGCAAGAAAGTATCATAAAATCCCCAAACTCTCCATTTTTGGAGAATAGGTTGGAGATGCTCTAACAATGTCTGTATTACGGGTACACCTGGTTATTTACTGGTTTTCTGTTTATTATCTGGCAAGTATTATTATTATCATCAACTTTAGCTTGTATTTCTGTTTTCATTTTGTGAAGTCCAATATGCTTTTGCTCATTGATATCAGAAGTTCTTTTTGACGTTCGATTTCTTCATCTTATGTCCTGAATCTTACAAACTAACCATTTAACACTGCTATTTTGATACTTGTCCAGAATTCTGTTAACAAACAATACCAGACAATTCCATATCCCTGGCTTGTCTTTGGGGAAAAGGTGAAGGTCAACAATGTATTCATACGTGATTCTACTGGTGTGTCTGATTCGATTCTAATCCTCTTTGGTGGTGGTCTAGTCAATGGAGTTTTGGTAATTTCAATTGTGGCAGATATTATTAGCCGTGTCTTGCTGTTGCAGGTTCTAATTTATGCCTTTCCCCTTGATAGCCTGGACATTTGAAAATGCTAGGAGGATATATTGATTTCTTCATGGATCCTACATTGGCGGAGTCCTATGTGAGCCTAAAGCAGGAACTTGATCAGCTTTTGCAAAAGAAGGTCAGAGACCTCAACCTTTACATTCATTATAACAAATGTTCACACATGCTATTCAGGGTGCGTTTATTACGCAGACAGTACTGGACAGACGAGAGCGAGGTTGGCTGGTAAAAGAATTGTGGAAGGTTTTAGGCTATAAATTTGACATGGGCAGTTTAGTAATTTATCATATTTTCCCATCTATCTGGTTTTTGTTCCACCTATTTTGGTGGGATGAAAAATGCTCAGTCCCATCCTGTCCCAGTCTAATGTCATTCCAAACATGGTACAACAAGTTTTTGTTCTGTCCAGTCTGATTCTGGCCCACGTACCAAAGGCACCACTATACAAAATGCTTCGCTTTTCAACAGGCCTCTTGATTGGATCCAAGTACGAAGGGCCCTCTCTTTGTCAGTAGAATGACTAAGTATCGGAATTTCACCAGTCAAGTCAGTTCCTCCCACCTAGAAAAGCCTATGTGACTGACTTGCCATTGCCAACCGTACGCACCGCGTCCTGATCTTCACGTAGCCGTAGGGGAATGAAAGCACTCTAGCGCTATCAAAGTAGGGATATTAGTTAGAGCTATGGGCAGGCCATCTATCATCTATTCCTGCAATAATTTTTCTGTGGACTTCCGGAAATCTCTTTCATACTGATTCTGTTCCAAGCTAGATTTAAAGTTTAAAAAATCCAAAATAAGAATCTCATCTACTGTATAAAAGACCAACCCCCCCCCCCCCATTTACCTCTTACAACAACTCATTTTCTATATTGAAAATTTCAGGAAGTGGATTCTAATTATAGAATGAGGGGTTATGTTACCATTGTTGGTTGGATATTTTCTTCTTAATCTTGGAAAGATATTTTAAGACCTTGATTTGCTGGTTTTGATTTACCTTTTAAAAACTTGAACCGTCTCCTAATGCATTGTTTAGCAAGAAGTTTCTTGCTCCAGCACAGAGCTGGAATTTTGAGCCATAGTAAACATCTAATATGGGATGATACAGACTAGGATGTTCCTGCCTGAGATAACCAAACAAAACGAGCCCGATATATCCTACCTGGAGGTCGGTTGCCTGGGGGGAGGGTTGAATGTTGAAGGGGTTAAAAATTTAAGCAGACCTGTCCTTTAGCCCAAAGAATAGAGTTTGTTTCCATGCAGACCCCCAAACTTCTGAAAAGTGTGAAATAGAGAGAGGCAGATATGATAAATATTTGTAAAACAAGTTAAGAGTAAGCCATGACATACAAAATGCAACAGTTTTACAAGAAAAAAACATAACCAAGTTAAGGAAATTACACACCCTAGTCTAAGGGGCTGTTTGGTTGATTTTTTATTGACTCCTGCATATAAAGTTGTCTGTGTGGATTAATCTGTTTGTACAGATTGGGAGGGTTTTCTCATAGATGGAAGGAGCATGTTTTTTTCGGAAGGGGCAGGTTTAGAAAAAAACTTGGCTTTCTGCTCTGCATAAAGCCTCCCCTCCTAAAAAGCTTACTGAATAAGTCACTTTCTATATCATTAAGCCACTACTAGAGGTCATGTATAGCTGATCGAATAAGCTGCGAGTCCCATAAAGCTCATTAAGCTGCCAACAAACAGACCCTAACTCACTAATCCTATATATGACCCTCTACCTCTCCAGCTCCCTTCCACCCGTCCAAGATAGCTCTACAGATCTCCACCCCTAGTCTGATACCCTAGTTTTGCGTACTAGTTCTCACAGATAATAAAGCATCTACGCTTTCTCAACTTAACTTGCTTTTTTCTAGCCGCTTATAGTAAAATGTTTATTCCAATTCCTACCCTAAGATGATATCGTTTTCTACTTGGCAGAAAGGCTAGTATTCTTCAAATGTTAATCTTTATTGAACAAGATGCTACTAAGACAGAGGTCAGGTCTACATACATCCTACCCTCCTCATACCCCAACTCAGGGTGGGATATACTAGGCTTATTTGTTTTGGTTTATGTGGACCCAATAGCTTCAATTTCTTTGTGATGGTGATATTGGGTAAATAGGTAATATTTTGACATGAGAATTTCTGAACCTGACAATTTGAACCGCTTCTCTTTCTCTCTCTCTTCGATATTATGGCTTCTTTTGTTCTAGTTGAAATAATAAATCTTTTTTTTTTGTATTAAATCATGGCAGCTTAAAGATCCAAATGTTGACATCCACAAAGAAGGCAAGTATCTGATGCTTGCTATTCAGGAGCTTGTGTCGGGAGATCTATGCGAAGGGAGGTTTGTATTTGGCCGTGAAAGCAAAAAGCCCAAAGAATCACCTGAAAACGATAGTTTCACAAGAGATGGAGCAAACCCAAAAAGTTTGTTGCAAACTCTGCTGATGAGGGCAGGCCACTCTCCTCCAAAATACAAATCAAAACATTTAAAAACAAATGAATTCAGGGCGTTGGTAGAATTCAAAGGAATGCAGTTTGTAGGAAAACCGAAAAGAAACAAACAGCTTGCAGAACGGGATGCTGCTGTTGAGGCAATGGCCTGGTTGACTCACACTTCTGGTGCAAAGAAAGATGAAGGTTATCCAAATTCCCCTCCTGATCTCACCGATAACATGCTGAAGATTCTGAGTAAGCCCCGAAAACCCAACTCTCGTTCTGGTCGAACTTGAAATACATCTTCTGGTAGGATATGATAGAAGGGGCATCAAGTTTTGGTGGTTTTGATATGCGAAAATCCGATTGCCATCGCTCCTATGAGGACCCATTTTGGAACTGTATTTGCTTTACTCTTTGGGGTGGGAGAGGCAAAAGGTTCTAAATGGCGTTAAGTGTCGCGGGGCGGCGAAGTCAAGCATCAAGCTTTTGGAGCCACTGTGAGGCTACGACGTTTTTCAAGGTGTGATTTATAGTGGCAAATTTGTATGTATATATATAATTATAGAGGACAAATCAAATAGAAACCATGTAAATGTTGCACACCTTACAAACCAATCTCAGCGCTAGATTTTGTGTATTTTGAAAATTTTAGGCCGTTATCAAATTAGTTGCAGATAAGGTTGAGAGGAAATTTCGGAACCGATTTAATCCACATCATTGACATTGATTTGATAATCTTCACGGACGGTTGAGATTGGTCCGTAAGATACGTAACATTTACATGGTTTGTATTTGAAACAACCTCTATAATTATATATATACACATGTTATTTACTATTATAAGTTGGGTCAATGATATTAAACAATTTAAATTATGTTGTATACTAAAAACAAAAAGCAAGACACAAAAATGGTAAGAAAAATCAAATATTGTATTACAAAAACCGCACATTGAGTCAAGAAGTACCACATGCTTAACATGGTGCGAGACATGAGAGGTAGAAGTAAGACATGTAATATACTTGTTTGGTTGCTTTACTCTTAGAGATAGAGATAGAGATAGAGATAGATGTGGTAGCTTTTAGAAGAAGAAAGAAGGAAGAGCAATGTTTGTTTGAAGAAGATATGATGAGAAGATAGATTTGGTTGAGATGAAGAAAAGGTTAAAGAAAGAAAGAGTTTCTATTTCTATCTCTCCAACTCATAAAAACCATGTTATCTTAATTTTTTCATATCCATGCACAACAATGGCAATCCAAGTTGGAACCTGAACCTCCACCAAAACCAAAACCAAACTTTAAAATTAGTCCCCAGACTATTAAAAGAGGAATAAACATAATACATTTTCATATTTAAATTTTAAATTAAAAAAAAAAAAACAAAAAACAAAAGGTGGTAGTTATCCTTTTTTATTTTACAATTTATAAAATAAAAATATAATGTCTTCTTAATTTTAGTGTAAAATTAAAAAAATATTAATGAAAAAAGTTAACATACGTGAGGGATGAAAATTGCAATGTTACGGATGGAAATTAAACTCTTACCTTTTTTTATATAGGGCTAACGATGGTTTCTCTCTAATTTGTAAAAAATCTTTTTATTTCTTTATAATTTAAGCTCACAACCTTAGACAAAGATTTAGTCCAATAAATATATGAACAAGTTCCGATTGATTGTTTATGTAGTTAAACATATTTCCTTTTATTCTTTTTATAATTTAGAGTTTACGATCGTCACAAAAATTCAATCAAAGATACATTACATTCAATAATTCAACAACAAATAAGGTTAAGTTCATTTAATTAAAAAAAGAATCTATATGAGTTTATATATAGAGATAGGCACTTTTGTATAAATAAATAAATGTGATTATTTTTTTATTAATCATTTCTTTTAGGTAACACATTACTTGTAAAAATATGAGCATGTATTTAACCACATAACAATACCTTGCAAACTTAAAATTATTTTAGCTGTGGTTTTTAATTATTTAAACAAAAGAAAATTATTCATTGGCCTTGTTTTTTTCTTTGCCTAAGGCTTTCGAAATATCATGGCCAACACTAATGCCTACATCAAATTCGATGACGTATAGGTTGGTTGTATCCATAGGTTGATAAAAAAACGTTAGCCTATGATAATCTAAAGTGTGGTTCCCTTAGTCCTTCGCCCCTTCGACCATCAAGGTATCGCTTATTGATTCACGATTTTGCTCTTTTCGAGCAACGACTAGTAAGTGTTGGGTCACCAATTGATTTGGTAATGACTCTCTGATCTGTTCAACTATCCTATCAACATTTTGTAGTTATTAGTTTCTTGGTACAAACTTTATGCCCTTGGCAAAATCAAAGACTAGCCAATGTAAAGATAGAAGGTCATCGATTTGAAACTGTGGATCAAATGTTAAAAATACATACCAAGACTCCAAAGTAGCTGATTTGAAGATTGAAGATGATTTGAAGCTACTAGGCAATTGAAAGAAGATCTTCATGCACCAAGACTCTAAGTAGCTGATTGAAGCTACTAATCTATCCAAAGAAGATCTCCTTACAAACTGTCCATATCTCTGCAACACTTGTACCTGATAAATACATTCCTTATCAATTGGTTTGTCTCTACATACTTTCAGAGGTAAAGGTACAAGTGTGGAACAGTACTGTGTGCATGCAGAGTACTACGAAAATGATATATCAATAGCGGTCAAGTCAGGCCCGTTTCTGACATTTTTTATACCATGGGCGAGATGTAAAAAAGGGCACTCGATAAGTACAATATTTTTTCAATATATTGTTTTTATCATCAGAATTAACATTGAATTCATATAAAACCATTTTTCCGAGTATTTCTGAACGCTGAATCAATCAATACTCATTTCTAATTTGTTTCATCATCAAAAACATCCTATGATATACTTTTGGTACATAGAATGATATCATTTGGAGTCACAAAGTCGATTCTTCTGATTTCCGAGTGACACTATGTAAATCAATGTAAAAAGGTTGATTTTCCATGTCATCTCATGTTAATGTTTTTTAACATCTTTTTGAACTTTTATATTATGTTTTCGAATTTGGGAAGATTAACACCATTTTAAACTTTTATATTATGTTTTCGAATTTGGGAAGATTAACATCATTTTAAACTTTTATATTATGTTTTCGAATTTGGGAAAATTAACACAATTTTAAACTTTTATACTATATTTTCGAATTTGAGAAGATTAACACCATTTTAAATTTTTATATTATGTTTTCGAATTTTGGAAGGAAAGAAAGAATGAGAAAGGAAAAGAAAATAAAAGGAAAGAAGAAAAATAAAGTTTTTTTTGTGTGTTTTTAATAGAGAAGAGAGATGAAGGAAAAATAATGAAATAAAAATAAATTTTTATATAATTTTTTTTCCTTTTCTTTTCCTTTCCCTAAAAAAATCTCGAGAACAGAATATTTTTCTTCTCCCATTACTTTCCTCTCTTTCTTACGTAAAAGAAGACTCAATAACATAGAGTTAGGGTTAAAACAAACTTTTATGGAATCATCGATTATATAAATTAAAAAAACTTATATTGGTGATAGTTTGAGATCTTATTCTTCTTTTAGAGATAGAATAGTACATAAGATTTATACACTAAATATTAGATAATAAAGAACAACTATGAAAAAACAATTATAGTTTTATTATTCTAAATATAAATATAAGTTGTACCGTCTTATATGGTTGGTAATTTTTTTTTCCAAAAATGGGGGTTTTGTTACCTAATAACAAAAAAATCTATCATATTCTAATATAAAAATAGAATTCACGTGAGAATGGAACAATCAAAAGATCGATGTGAGATAAATTATGGAGAATATATCAAAGTTTTCTAAACAAGTAGTTTTAGACGTCGGTTTTAGATTAAAAAACTTAGAAAAACATTAAATGATATTATATAAAGAACGACATATTAATATCTTTATGTGTTTTCTTCTTCAATATATTTAATTCATACATGTTTGGATCTTTAATAGTTAATGTAGTACAAAAATATTTTCTTGTCATATTAGATACTAATTTTTTATGTGTTTTCTATTTACTAATTTTTTTGAACTACTATTATATATATTAAAAAAATTTGGGCCTATAACTGGACGTACACCCGACCCGCCCTCCTCCAGGGACGGCCCTGGGTCAAGTCAACACCATGCCTTTTTAGGTGACAAGTGTCCTCATGCATTTAATGCATGAGGGTAGTAATAAAAGGTATAGTGCATCTTCCATGCAAATTATGCTTTATAGACAGAATTTCTAAGTGCATTCTCAAGACAATCAACTCTTCTTTTCTACTCTCCTACTCTCATATGTATAAATTAAACTTTAGTGTTCTTCATTTTCTTGCAAGTACTCTTTGTGTGGTTCTTGTAAGTTCTTCCATGTGTAAGATTGTTTAGGCTAGGTTTATTCTTTCCTTTTTTTGCAACAATCTGTATTTTTGTGTGTTAATTCGTTATATATATATATATATATATATATATATATATCAATAAGAATTAAAATTTTGATAAAATCTATGCAATTGTATTCAACCCCATCCTTTTACAATACATTATGTTTATTGCTATTCCATTCAAGACCAACAAACTCAAAACAATTAGCTTAATCTTAGAAGCCAGATCTGCAATGGTCTCTTCTTCTACTAACCACTCTCCTTCTTCGTACCATCACAATGACACTATTTCCAGCCTCCAAAGTTTAAGAAGAATGACTTTCCTCTGTAAAAAAGTCGCATGACAGTCTTCCTTGAGGTGTTGATGGTCAATATATCTCTATCCTTAAAAATGGCCATATTGTTCCAAAAGTGTAGTTTCGTCATGTAAAGAACAAAGATGAAGGTGACTCTTCAAATTATTTTGATGATGAAGCTGAGTTGTGTATATTTCAATACATATAAAAGATCCGGGTATGTTATTAGTTTAGATCTAACCAATTTAATGAATTAAATCTAACTCTACTGGAAGATTCATCAAACAATACAATGAAAATGACAAAAGGAAAGTTTCCTTGGATATCAAGGTAAGATCTATCATTGCCTTTTCTCCGCCTGATGATGTTTACCACTCCTTGGTGAACCTCATTACTGCAAGGGACATGTGGAACACCCTCTGTGTTCTATATGAAGTAAAAAAAAGCAAGATTGACCTCGTCAGGCAATATGAACTCTTTATGCATGGGAAAGGTGAATCTCTCACTAAGTACAATAACAGGTTTTAACAACATCCTAAATGATCTAAAGCTTCATGGTAGAGTCTATGCTAGTGAGGAAGTTTTGTCCAAATTCATGGATTGTTTACCAGATTTCTAGTAAAACATCCGCACTCACATCAAGATAATCAAAGATCTAGATTACATGCCTCTTACCGCTCTTTATGGAACTTTCCATAATTATGAGCAAACTAAGATTCGGAAAAAAGCATTCTTAAAGGATCCTAAGAGTAATCTTGTTGCTCTTCTCTGCAATGACACGAGGAAATATGTGAGTGAATCTTGTATCATTTATCTGATTGGCTCTGATGAAGAAGTTGACAAGGAAATTGCTGAAAGCTATGTGGGTGACGCAGATGATGAAGGTGAAGGACCCACAGTTGATAACTTAGCTGATAACATGCCATGATGGCTACCAACTTCAAGAGGTATGCCAAAAAGGGTTTTTCTAAGTTCTCTCCCAAATCTAAGGTCATTGACCGAAGGACCTTGAACCAACCTAATTCAGCTCCTCTTGACAAGTCCAATGGGGATTGTTTCAACTATGGCAAGAAAGGTCATTTTGTTGCTGAGTGTGGAAGCAAGAAGATCTCCAAGCATCGAATTTTTCAACCTACTAACCGATCATCACATGACAAGCAAAGACAAAGTACAAGAGAGAAAAGACAAAGAACCAGAGTTTCCAGAGAAAAGGTAAGGTGATAAGGATCTCATTGAGTCTTTTTGTTCTTTATTTTACTTTTTACTAGTTTTTAGTGTTTGGTACAAGAATTGGTTTAGAATAAATTTTGTGCATTAAATTGATCAAAATCCATAAGTTTATGCTATTAATATATGTTCCTACAAGATGGTTGTTGTGAGGAATCCTACATGAAGTTGTAAGATCCGAGTTCGACAGAAGGCTTGGACTCATTTTTTGGGCTTGCATGTTGGGGTGAAATTTGAAGACTTTTGTGGGCTTGGACTTGGACTCTTGGGCTTCCCTTTTAATTATTTTTGGGCTTAGTTTTGTTAGCCATGGGCCAATGAGCCTACTTTTTCTACTATAAATATTTGGCTTATGTAATGTAACCATTAAACATACAACCATTACATTATTCTCTCTTTATATCTTAGTTTAGGGGTTGACTTTAGAGAGAAGTTTTGCAAGTATTCTCTCGCTAGTTTTCTTCTTAACTATCTTTCTAAATACGGTTGTTTAGTTCTCATATTCAGCTGAATATTTGTAATTTCCTTTCTCAATTTGAAGCTAATATTAGTTAATCGTTGTTTATCTTTCTTTTATTTTACGGCTACTTGAAATATTTATTTTTCGGTTTGATTTCTAGAGAAAGCTTTGATCGTGGCTTTACATTGGAATCTATTTCTATTATGTGTAACACCCCCAATCCTTACATTGCATATAACACATATATTATACATAGAATACATGTCTTCTCCCACATAGGTCCATAATACAAAAGTCTTTAATGTAAAATACGCAACCCAAAAATTTCAAAAGTACATGTTCTTGCATCCTAGCATCTATGCTTCAAAAAATAGCTAAGCACATAGGAAAGTAATTCACATATTGCTCTTTCCCTTATTATCTTTACCTGCACACATATTTTGAAAACACGAAATGAGGGTTAGACATGAATGTCTAGTGAGGTTCCCTTTTATGTAATGCATGGTGAAGATCACCAAAACATTTATCAAATAATCATTTCACAACATGCGGAATAAAAATCAGATTCTGTTTTGGTCCATCGAGCCTCTGGTTCCAAACCACACCTGGAATATATTTCAATAACTAGGACCAGAACCCCTCTGGTCTCTCTTCCAGAGCTTCTGGTTCCTCGACCAGAGCCCCTCTAGTCTCTCTTCCAGAGCTTCTGGTTCCTCGACCAGAACCCCTCTGGTCTCCCTTCCAGAGCTTCTGGTTCCTCGACCAGAGCCTCTGGTTGTACTAACCAGAGGTTTTGGTTCAACGTGTAAGCCAACCAGAGCCTCTCTTGTCTGTTTTTCATAAAAATATTCTAAGTATAAAATCCTTTTCTTAAAACTTTTAAAAATATGATTTTGACATAGAAGCTCCTATTAATAGATACAGAGCCTCTGATCAAATTAATACATTTAGTAAAACTTGCTCATTCTCCAAATCAATAACCAGAATCCTCTGGTCCAATAATGAGGACCAACCAGAGCCCCTCTGGTTCCTTACAAGGAACAACCAGAGCCCTTCTGATTCCTCATAAAAATAACCATTCTGCTCCAAAACACTTTTAACCAATATCAATGGCCATAGGCCAAGTTTTCCCCTTCTCAATAACATCAATACTATTATTTCTAATAAGAACAATATCTTTAAGTTCTCAAATAACAAAGAAGTAAGAACTCAAATCTATTGTAGTCTTAAAAGACATAACAATAAGAGCTATAATATTCACACACAATTGCCACCCTTATATCCAAAGGTACACCTCTCCTTGATATGCCACCCTTATTCCAAAAGACATCTCTCCTTGATATGTCACCCTTATTCCAAAAGACACCTCTCCTTGATATGCCACCCTTATTTCTTCTTCAAAATCTATGAACTAGTTCGGATGAAGGACCGCAGTCACAACCATCTTATCGAATCCTCATTCAT
Source organism: Cynara cardunculus var. scolymus (assembly GCF_001531365.2). Classification (NCBI taxonomy): domain Eukaryota; kingdom Viridiplantae; phylum Streptophyta; class Magnoliopsida; order Asterales; family Asteraceae; genus Cynara; species Cynara cardunculus. The sequence goes on from NW_020200752.1 coordinate 91,688, forward strand.
AGTTTTATCCATAACATCTATAGATTAATTCCAAATGAAGACATATCAAGATCACAATCATCTCAAAAGAATATTCTCTATAGTTTTCAACCAACAGTTTTATCATAAAAACCTTTCAAACTCAAGAACAATCTATTCTTTTGTTGGACCGATACTAGGGAACCGCCCACATGATATTGTCCGCTTTGGGCTGCCCCTCTCGGCAACAACCCCTCACGGCTTTAAAATGCGTCACTGATAGGAGTAAGATTCCCCCTTCCTTATAAGGAAGACGAATCCCCTTAGCCTCACCGATGTGGGATGCTCCTGCATTGCTACAGGAGCGTTGGGTTTAAGAATCGAGGATTTGACCGGCTCGAGGGAACGATGAGGCGGAAGTCCCAACATTCCCCCCCCACATTGGTGCGGCCCTAGCTCTGATACCAATTGTTGGACCGATACTAGGGAACCGCCCACATGATATTGTCCGCTTTGGGCTGGCCCTCCCGGCAACAATCCCTCACGGCTTTAAAACGCATCACTGGTAGGAGTAAGATCCCCCCTTCCTTATAAGGAAGACGAATCCCCCTAGCCTCACCGATGTGGGATGCTCCTGCATTGCTACATGAGCGTTGGGTTTAAGAATCGCGGATTTGACCGGCTCGAGGGAACGATGAGGCGGAAGTCCCAACATCTTTCAATGACTTCCAAAAACATCATGTCCCTTTAAAACCCTCAAAACAGGATATCATTTTCCAAACTGTTTTAAAGAAGCAATCTCTTCTTTATCTTTTGCAAAACAGTTTTTAATACTCAAATATATAACAATAATACCTTTAAACTATCAAAATAGTTTTATCATCTTTTCTTCAAAACCAACATAAAGACCCAGTAGTTTATATAACAATATATATAAAAGTTTTAGTCATCAAAAACTCAGTGTATAATCAACAGTATTTTTAAAACTCACAGTTTATAATCAACGGTAGTTTAAAAACTCACCTTAATAATCAGAGTTTCTGCAGTTTTAAAACACACAGCAAATCACAAGCTCTTCAAACAGCTTTGAACAAAAGATTTGTTCAAGAACACTTCTCACCGTCACAACACTCTTTTTCTCTTTCAACAGATTTTTCTTCAAATGAAATGATAAGATATAATCTTATCTTTTTATTTCTTTAAATACTCCTACCATGGCGGTGAAGATTATTTTAATTATAAAACTCATAGGCGGTGAAAGCTTTAGCCAATAGGAATAATCTTGGGTGGTGGGTTTTTCATTATAAAATTCATGATTTCTTAACCATGAAGGTATAAGTTTTTGAATATAATAATGTTTCCACCAGAATAACTTATCACAAATATGCACCACCTCATATATGCTTCACACCACATGCATACATGTATAAATCATACATGTCATGCCATCTTTTCACATATATGCATGCACAATATCATGTTCACATATATAGTTCATGCATTTCTACTTAGATATGCATATTTCACGTAATCCACATAATAAACATGTATAAATTACCTTAACCCAGGTTGTCTCAAACCTGGTTATAACATTATGGCTCGTGGTTATTATCTAAAAGGCCGAGATATGAGTTTCTCAAGGAAACCATGCAATTGCTTTGAGTTTGGAACTAAACTTTCTTCTCAAGTCTTTAATTACTACTGTTATTTTTAGAGCCTTGCATTTCTTTCTTTAATTCATCGTCATTTACATTTCAGTCCTTTAATTTATTATCATTTACATTCAAGTCTTTTAATTTATGCAATCTACTTTCCACACTTTATTTATTGTCATTTACATCCTCGCACAATTTATTTCCCGTAAACTTTTTAATAATTAATTAATTGCAACAAGTTTTCTTTTTTAGACTTTAACACTTGCAACTTATTTTCCGTATTTTCTATGTCCGTTATTTACATTAAAGTCTTTACATCTTTTTATAAATCCTAGCAATGATACGCTGACAGTCTTAGCTTAGGGTGCAAAGTAAAGTTAAGACTTAGACCAGCGACAAGGTAAAAATGTGTCTCAAATATAACATTTAGTCTAACATTATTTAAATCAGAATATTAATATTTCATTGAAGATTATATTTAATTAATTGACAACTAATTATTTGTATAAAAATGTGTTAGCTTTCAAGAAGTTACTTAAATATTAATTCTGAGATAACGTTAATCTGCTATAATATCTTTCTCGTGGATCACTTGTTTTTATCTTAACGAGTCTTTACACCTTTTGCCTTTTTTTTATAGTTGATTTTTCTATTGTTGACAATTCACCAACCAACCAAAAGATTTCTTCGAATTCGCCATCTGATATCAGTTTTTGAAGACTGAAATTTTTGAAAGACTTTACAAGCCATCTTTGTGAAAGCGATATTCGGTACTTGTACCATTATTACTTGTTATAATATGACAGTAAATTAAGGTGTATACTTGCGCCAATGTCTGTTTTTGCATTGAATTTTGAGGATTTAAACCAGACAACATAAGGGTCTTTTGGCTGAGACTCATGATTTGATTGATGAGCTGACCTCTTCCTTTAGTGATGAGGATGTGCCACAATTGTATCTCATGGCTAAAATCCCGGAGATAGAAGACTAACAAAAAATCTACCTCTACTACTGCTAATGTACCTTCTACCTCCAAGAAAGTCAAAGATCCAGCCTAACCAAATAACGTAAAACAACTTCTCTTCTCTTTTTGAATTAGAAAAAGTTAAAAGTTTTTGATTCTTTATCTGTTGATTTGTATAATGCTATAACTGCTAAAAAGAAAGCTGACCTTCAACTTAAAAGTCTAACTAGTCAGTTACAGAAATGCATGAATCAACTAAAAGACTTTGATAAATTGAAAAATTATCTAAAAAGATAAAAGTTAATTAAAAACGTTCTTAACAAAGAAAGAACCAAGACATACCAAAAGCTTGATAAAGAAAAAACTATTCTTCATAAATAGGCTAGATCATCCAATAACTTAGAAAAAGTTTTAAATTGTCAAATCCCAAATAAAGTAAAGACTGGTCTAAGTTATGATAATATGAATCTTTGTGCTCCTGATAATTATTTGTGCATTTCTTCTCGCATCTACTCTTCCTCCTCTTCTTGACATTTATATGATTCAAACGTATCCCTCTCTCCTATATCTTCTAATAATGGTGAATCTCTCAAGTTTAGAGTCTTTGTCAAAGCCAACAACCCAAATTCTGAATCTGATAGCATTCCTGTTGAATGTAAGTTCAAATCTCTTACTCTTCTTGAACCCCTTGATACATGCTCATCTAGACCTAAAAATCCTGAGCATTTGAAGCAACCCATGAATCATCGTTTTACCACTACTGAGAAAGTAAAGTCTGTGGACCAGCCGATCAAAGTGCAAAAACCGGATGCCTGTGAAAAAGACAAGTCAATTGACAATCCTATCAAGAACAAGAAGCCAAAATCCAAAATAAAGATGAAACACAAGCCTTCGAATACTTCATCTCAATCGGCTACCTTAGTGCCATTAGTTTCTGAGTTAATTTTCTAATCGTTATTTTTGAAGAAGACTCACAAGGTTTATACTTCTTCTGAGAAACCAATCCCTGAGTCTGAAAAGGGGATTCTTGGTTTAAAACCCTCTTCGTCCACAATCTCATCTTCCTCTTTCAAAAGATCTAAGAAGCATGTTAATATAGTTAAGCACACATCAATGATATCTATTAAATGTGTGTTCATCTATCGTAAATGTTATGACTATGGTAACACTTTTTATCTGGCTAAGGACTGTCTGAAAGAAAGAATCACTAAGCTAGTTAGAAAAGTGAAAGAAGAAAAGTCTTGTAACTTAATGGACCCATTTTAAAATGAGTACCTAAAAAAACTGATTTTTCTGTGATTGCAGGGCTTAAGACACCACCAGGTATGGTACTTGGAACTGGATGTTCAAAAACATATGACTGGAAACAAGTCACTGCTGATGAATTATGTGTCTGAGCCTGGTCCTTCTGTAACCTTTGGAGATAATGCCAGAGGTAATATTAAAGGATACATTGTACTGTTTAATGAATCGGTAACCTTCAACCAAGTGGCCTATGTGATCTAAGCTTTATTTTAAAATTTGAAGAAGACCAGTGTACTATTCTTGATTCTTCTGGAAAGAAGGTACTTGTGGTATCTAAAAGAATAATGTCTATGTGATTGATATGGAATCAACAAGCACTACTGACGTCAACATCTGTTTATACTCCGCGGTTACTGCCGACAAAAGATGGCTACGGCATAAAAGGGTGTCTCCTCTTTACTTCAAGACCATCAACAATCTTTGTAGTAAAGGGTTTGATCATCAGACTTCCTAAGATGTCATATGTCAAAGAGAAGATGTGTGCTGCTTGTAGAAAATGCAAGCAAACCAAAGAAAGTTTCAAGTCCAATATGTGTTCCTCTATTTTTACTCCTTTGCACATGCTTCACATGGATCTCTATGGTTTGATGAGTGTTCAAAGTATAGGTGAAAAATGCTAAACTCTCGTTATTGTAGATAAGTAATCAAGATATATTTGGTTCTTCTTTCTTCAACAGAAGAGTGATGCAACCGAATATATTATCAACTTTGTGAATCGGACAGAAGTCTTAAATGGTCAACTTGTCAGATTAATTTGAGTGATAACAATACTAAATTTAAACACAATGGTCTTGAAATCTTCTTTTACTACAAGGGTATTTCTCAAAATTTCTCAGCAATTCAGACTCCACAGGAAAATGAAGTTGTTGAAAGGAGAAATCAAACACTATGTGAAGTTGTATGTGTAATGCCAAGTAAAGCAAATCTTCTAACCTATTTTTATGCTGAAGCTATCAATTCTGCCTGCTTTACTCAAAATAGGTCCATAATTGTGAAAAGACATAATAAGACTGCTTATGAAGTGATCCATGGTAGAAAGCCAAATATCAGCTTTCTTCATATGTTCGGAGGTGCATGTTATATTCTCAATGATCGAGATCATTTGGGAAAGTTTGACCCTAAATTTGATGAAGGCATCGTTGTCTGATACTCTCTTTTCTCTAAAGCCTATCGGGTGTACAATATGCGTCGTCAGTGCATAGATGAATCTAAGCTTAACTAGTGGTTGGAATCTAACTCTTCTGAGAACTCAACTCCACTCGCTGGCCCTCCACAATCTAATGGAAATGATTTTCCACTTATTGAGGAAGATGAAACTAGAGATATATCATTCAATATGAATATACCATCAGTCAATCTTGTACAAGTACCAGCCTATTCGACACCTCTCTCATGTGTGGAATCTTCAACTGGTTCAATGTTCCTATTTCTTCTAATAAGGAAATTGGTGATCGGACTCAGTAATAGTCTATTCTAACCCTTCGGATAATACTGAAGGTGCATCTACCTCTCTTCCTCCTCCTCTTCCTTCTGCTACTGAGTGGACTAGAGATCACCCAATAGAGCAAATTATTGGTGATCAGCAAGCAGGTGTCCAGACATGTTGCGGTGTTGGTAATATCTGTTTGTATGTCAATTTTCTATCTCTCATCAAGACTAAAAGACAATTGAAGAAGAACTTGATGATCCTAGTTGGATTAGTGCCATGCAAGTATAATTTTTATAATTTGAGTGTAATAAATTTTGAAGACTGGTCCCTCAACCGGCCGACAAAACAATTATTGGCACAAAGTGGGTCTTCGGGAACAAAATGGATGAGAATTTCCTCGAAACAATGCCTGATTCATTGTCCAAGGATACATGCAAGAGGAAGGCATTGATTATGATGAGACATTTGCTCCGGTAAGAGATTTGGGAAGAAGAAATTTATGAAACATGACAAGAGCAAAGGCAAGGATGTAAGGCAAGATATGTTCTCAAAATCCAGAGACCAGAAAGACGCTTCAACTGTGGGAAGCCTGGTCACTTCATCAAGGATTGTCGTTTTAAGAAATTTAAAGATTCCAATTATTATCAACATAAGGCTAATCTGGGAAAAATTTGTGAAGACGATGAAGCCTTGGTAGCTGATGAAGAGAGTTGGCTTATAGATTCGTCAGATGATGAAGCAGCATACTTTACACAAGTCAACATGTGCTTAATGGCAAAGAATGAAGAAGGAAGCTCTTCATCTGACAATGAATTTGAGGTACAAAGTTCTTTCAATGTTGACTTAATCAAAGAAATTGAATCCATGAATGTTGAATTTAAATCTTTGAAAAAAAGACTAAGAAATGGGAGGACTTCAATGTTGCATTTTCAATCTGAGAGTGCAAATTATAAAGCTTTTTGTGAAGATTTAAAAAAAGAGAAAGAGATTCTAAAATCTCAAAAAGTTGATCTTCAAAAGAATATACTTTCACCTGAAAAGATATTGAAGATAGTAGAAGGTGAGAAAATGAACTTTTAATTAAAGTTTGATATGCTATACAAAGAAAGAGATGATTTATAGTCAAATATCAATCAGTTGGAGGATATTATTTACAAAAGAAGGCAATCTGTACAGACTTTGAAAAATTTAACAAACAAACCCAAAGATATAAGATTGTATAATCCTCAAACGGGTTTGGGTTTTTAGGAAACTGATATTTTAAAGAAATCCCCAAAATCTCTTTATGATTTCATGAAAGGGGGTCCGCTAAATTTGACATTCCGTCTGTTTGTGAAATATTCGTTAAATCGGAATCTGAATCGCCTATTCTTAATAAAAGTGATAAAGATAAATTTGATGAAGAAATTTAAAAAAAAAAACAAGTTTTAAACTAGTTGGTCTAAAATACGATGATCTAAATTCAAGCTATAAAACTAGAGAGATTTCTTTTTCACATACAGAGCTTGAATCATTGTATCCATCTGAATCTTCAAAATCAAAATCTTCATCCATTTTTGAATCACTGTCCGAGAAGTCTGACAAACTTTCTAAGTTTGTTGAAATTATGACTCCATAAGTGTTTGAAAATATTTTAAATGAGTCAGACTCGGATTCTGAAGTTGAGGAGGTTCATGATACTGATAAGAATGAAGATGACACTGAACATAATTGGACTGTCCATTCTGATCCTGAATATGATTCAACTGCTAAAATATATGCTTTAAAGAAATAAATCTATGAGCTTGAAGAAGAACTTAAGATTGAAAAATATTTACATCTTCGTTCTCAAGATGATTTTCTGATTAAATCTTGTGATTTTGAAAAACAAATTTTAGAGTTAACCATGCACCTAGTTTGCAAAGACAAACTGCATGTGTCTAACTTAGAAAAGATTTCAGATCTTCAAAGTGCATTGAGTTCTTGTTTTGATGACCGAACTCAACTAATGAGTAAAATCATCAAGCTTGAGGAGGAGATCACAACTTTTTCAAGCTCATTAGATAAAATTTCAGATAATGTTCAGATTGTTTCTAAATCAGAATCCTCTTATATTGATATTTTAAATCTTTCAAATAACATTTTTGAAAAAGGAGAATCTTCAGGCATTAAATCAAAAATTGATTCTAAGATATCTCCTAATTCTGAGCAAAAAGTTAAAACTTAGTGTTTATCTGTCAAGCCTTCTACTAATACAAAATCTCTTTCTGTGACAAATTTAAAAAAGCCTGGCCAAGATTGCAAGAAGAGATCTTCATAGAAGAAAATCATAAATGTTTCCAATATTTCTTCTTCTGTAAAGAATTTGATTATCAATGAAGATAGTTGCAATTGTACTTCTATAAAATCAAAGTGTAATATGGATTCAGATATGAAGAATGTTAAAAATTTCTCTCATCCGGATCTTTTATCTGTGGCTAAAAAACATGAACATTGCAACTATTGTGGCTCAAACTCTAATGCTATCAATGCTAAGTGCAAAAAGCTTTTGAAATCAAAGGACTCTAACTCTAAATCTGAAATTTCAGAAAAATCCAAAGTTTTCAATGGTCCTCTAGTTTATAAAAGAAAGAATGCTTTAAAAAAAAAATTTCAAAATAAAGAGGAACCATATTTTGTTGATGTGAAGTTTGTGTGGAAATTGGTACCAAAGCAAAGGTATGAATGGCGCATTAAATCAATATCTACTAATATTTCTGATGCTAACCCAAGTGTTCCAAAGTGATTTTGTTGCAGATTTCTAGATACTTCAGTCTAGAACTCGGTCTTCATTGTTGCAGACTTCTAGACAAATCAGTCTAGAACTCAGACTTCAGTAATTTAGCTTCTAAACAGTTCAGTTTAGAGCCTGCTCTTCAGTATTGTGACTTATGAACATGACAGTTCAAGGCTTAAGCTATAATATCAGAAATATTGATGTTAATCCTTCACTTTGTACACAAGACGAAAGATCATCCTCTGACTATGTCAAGGGGGGGTCTCCAATGTTCTAATTTGTTTGTGTATGAGCTAAATTCAAGGGGGAGCATCACAATCTTAATATGTTTTGAAACTCAAGTATACCATTTTAAATCTTTATCTTAAATATGCGTAGAAGAAGGACAACTTCTATGTGTATAAAATTGTTTTCATAAATGTTCAAACCACTTCTTTGAACTTAAACGATTTTCATTTCTAAGAAATGAGAATTTTAAATGATTTTGGTTGTATTTTCTTTTGAAACGAGTATCATTTTTGAACAGGTATTTCATTGAGACTATACTTGTGTATTTTCTCTTCGTACATATTTCCAATATATGTTTCAGCTATTTTTCAAATCGTTATTATCACGTCTCTAAAATAAAAAATCATTTTCGGTGATAATACACTCGTTTGTATTCAACTTTGTTTTATGAGCTTAATTGAAAATAATTCTTTCATTCATACATAATTCTTTATTCTTTGATTGTATAATTCTGTAAGCTTGTTCTTACAGATTTTCGTTCATTTCTCCTGATATATTTTTTGAATAATCTGTTTTTGTACATCATTCCTTACTATTTGATCATATGATTAATTACTACATGTTTCTTGATCAATTTCATTTGATCAAATGTGATCAAAATGAGTACAATGAAATTTTTAGGAGGGTCTGAGAGTTTAACAGAAATACCTCTATGGACTGTCAGAACCGACAGACCTACCCAAGAGGTCATCCATATCTGAGTGAGCTAAAATGAAAATTGGGTTTGTGTGCAGAGCTGAAAATGAAAATGAGATGGGTAGTTGAAGCAAGCTAAAAGAATTGATGAGAGTTGTGACATGACTAAAAATTTAAAAGAATCCTGATCTATCTACTATAATCTGGGCAACCACGCAATCTATTAGTTCTCAATTCTTTGGAGACTAATATTGAAAAAGGCATGCCCAGACCAACTCTTGTCATAACCCCACCAGCTACTCATTTATCTTTCAAAAGATAAGTGTTTCATTAACACTTGGGGCACGTAGCTCATAATCTATCGGTTTCTCATTTGGAGATAACTGATATTGAAAAAGAAGGATATATGTCCTCCCTTCAAGTCTTATTGATCACAAGTTGAGTCTGATAAATTTGTGTAGTCCACATTGTTTATCTTTTTGAGCCTATAATGAAGCATTAGTTGTTTTATCATTTCTTCACTGAACAAATTTACAACATATTTGTTATTTTGTCATAACATTCATAGATAAACTTTTCAAAGCTATCAATGATTGAATGGAAGTCCTTGTGTGATGAACATTAACAAGTCTCATATATGAAGTATATTCGTTGTACTGGATATATCTGTTATATTCATAGGCTAATCTTTCTAAAAGATTGAAAACAGGTTCATAAGTTGAATTTGGTTTTTCCCTCACCTTCATAATCTGAAAAGATTATATAAGTGAATTTGAAAGGATTTGCTTAACTTTTTATGAATTGATGACATTCCTACAAGGATCATTCATTTCAGTATATGATGTAAATGCTCCTCGTTTTCATTAAGGGGGAGTTTATATTGAAAATGAATGAATATTTTTGCGTCAATTTCTGAAGATTGGGGAAGGTGTCAAAGTTGCAAAGGATTTGATCAATAATTAATGATAATCGCTAAAGATTATTCTGATGCAAAGTTCAAGGGGGAGTGAATGTGAAGATTATTTCTGTAATGATTTTACTGGTTCTTAAAGGGAGAGATTATCAAAATGATAAATCTTTATCAGTTTAAGGGGAAGTTAAAACTTTCTGATGTTGATCAAAGAGGGAGACTATTTGAAGTTTGTTTTAAAGAGGAAGATTGTTTTGTTGCTGAAAAGTTATTTGGGGAGATTGTTGAAGAGCTAAGATTGTTAAAGCGTTAAAGTTCAAATCTTGAATAATCAAAGTTTCTTAAAGTTTTCTGAAGATTGTTACTGTTTTGGACTTGAATCCAAAGGGGGAGATTGTTGGAACAAAATTGTTGTATTCAAGTCCCGGTGCTTAAAATGTTTTATAATGCTTTGTATTGTAGTTTTCTTTTAAGGAAGGTTAATTTACTTTCCTTTTATAGTAATAGGTATAAATAGTGTGTTGTTAGTTTTGTTAGTTGTGTGTTAATCGGCTGTTAGACATTTGACAGATTCATTCATACTGATTCCAAAAGATTGTATCAAGAACTTGTACCCATCATTCTATGAAAGCAAGCCGACAGATTTTTTTTCAATCTACTGTTCCTGATCTTGTTATGAATTGAATTGTTATTAGACTTGATAATCTGGGATCACAAGGGTCATTTGGGGAATCTTGTGGTGGTGCTTAGTGAAGCCGTATATGGGGATCCATGGTCCTCGGTGAAACTCGTTAACATTAACTGTGGCTAGCTTACGTGTTCGCCACATTTAAAGGACATGGGTCTCTCCTATCACCAGATGGTGTTATTTTCGAATATAGTATTATCCTTGTTTTCAATGTTGTTGTTGATCCTCTTTCTCTCAGTCATTTGATGATAATCCCTTTTCACTTACGTTGTATTTATTTTTCTGTCTTTTCAGTTCCAGCGATCATCACTGAACCTGTTCAGTGATCGCTAAAGAACTTGTATTGTAATTCAATCAGAGACAACGTTACTTCAAGAAGACAACACTCACACCAAAGAACCTTCAGCTAATGTCAAAGACTGAAACTGAAGATTAGAGACTGGCGAGTATGTGATCTGAAGTGGTAATCAGTGATTACAAGCCCGTCTACATATGAGTGAAGACTGCTCAAGCCTCAGCGAATGCTGAAGAGACCTTCAGGTTATTCCAGCATTCAGCGATCAAAGGAAGCTTTCTTAGCACGATTGTTGTTGTCTTGTCCTTATGCACACAAATGACAAACCCATACCCTTCTAAACGTTGGTAAGGTACGGAGCTGACTAGTTGACTCTATTGCCCACCAACTTTAGGTAATGATGTCTGCTCATGAATAGTGCTTTTTGTACTATTCACTGTAGAAAAGAACAAGCCTTCCTCTTAAGGATTGACACGCACTCTAACCCTACCATTTTGCATTAAATGAACATTTAATGCACTGGGTATAAATAGAAGCGTTTCTTCTCCATGCAGAGTGCGCGCAACTCAGTCTCTAAACCTAATTCTTAGTTTGAGCATTTTCTAGCTTAAGTAAAGGAACTTTTCTTACAGCATTTCTTTTCTCATTTGCTAAGAATCTGTGTGTAATCAAAGATTGTTTAGATAGGTTTTCTTACCTTATCTTTCCGCAAGCAGTCTTGTAAAATTTGTATTGATCTTTTTTATCAATATACATTTTAAACTTGAAAATATTGTGTTTGTATTAATCCCCCCCTTTACAAGCTGTTTTACTTATCTTGTAGACCCTCAAGGGACCAACAAGTGGTATCAGAGCAGTGTTCTCTCTTCTCTAATCTGTTTTGCTATTTTTCTGTATTAGTTTATCTCTTTCTTAGATAACTTTACTGCTTTCAAATGGCTTTACAAATTACAAAAACACATACAAAAGACAATGGCTCTCTTGCCAAACCTCCCCGGTTTGTCCGTGACAAATTTAGTCTCTGGAAGAACCGGATATCCCTCTTTCTTGAAGGTGTGGATCTTGAAATTCCACATTACATAGAAAATGGACCATATATTCCATTTGCTATAGCTCCGGCTGTTCCAGCAACAGCTACTACTTCCGCAATTCCTGAACGGCAGATTTCAAAGCTCCCTCATCAGTGGAGCGATGAAGACAAGAAGAAAATAGCTATAGACACGCGTGCTCGGTCTATAATAGCTATGTCTCTTCTTGATGAGATTTATCACTCCGTGATGAAGCTCAAATCTTCTAAATCCATGTGGGACATACTTTGTGATCAATATGAAGGAACCACTCAGGTTCAAGAGACCAGAAAGATCAATCTAGTAAGACAGTACGAAAGCTTTCTCTGTGGAAAGTYTGAGAYGCTRTCCGAAGTACATCAACGTTTTAATTGTCTCCTTATTGATCTTAGGGCTGTCGGCAGGGAATATTCCAATTCTGAAACTTTAACTAAGTTTCTAGAATGTCTTCCTGAGTCTTGGGACACCTTTTCCATGTGTATCAAGATGTCAAATGACATGTCCACTCTTTCTCTTTCTACTTTATACGAGATTCTGCTTAACCATGAGCAATCTTGTCAACTGAAAAGGAATCTTGTAAAGGATTCCAAGGAAATGAAAAGCTCTCCTTTAGCTTTGATCTCTGAAGCTTCTTCAGCTGAAACTTCTTCTACCCCTTTTGTCTCTTTTCTTCCTCCTGTTGTTATTACAGAGATAGACTCTTCTATCTCTGAGGATATTCCAGAATCTGATTTAACAGATTTTGATGAATCCCTGGCACTCCTGACTAAGTCTTTCAGGAGATTCGCCAGTAAAAGCAACTTTCACAGATCTCCTCAGCTGTCCCTCAGCGAAAAGCCAAAGTCTGAAAGAATAGACAAGGCTTCAGCTGTCTGCTACAACTGTCACCGGCCTGGACATTTTACAGGTGAGTGCAGATCAAAGAAAGCTGCGACACCATCCTCCAAAGCTCCCTCCTCCTTCAGGACTAAAGATGAAAAGTACTTAAAACTGAAGGAGAAGTACAGGAAGATGAAGAACAACCAGCGAAATGCTAAGGGCCTTGTCGTTGAAGAGCATGACTGAGTTGACTCATCCGATGAATCATCTTCAGATGAAGAGGATACAGCCTATATCTGCTTGATGGCCATAGATGTAGATGAAGGATCTTCAGAAGCATCTACTTCCTCTGAGCCATCCGCCTCTTCTACTACTCATGTATGTTCCCTGAGTGAACCCTCTTCTTCTTCTAGTCTTTCTGCATTGGATACGTTGACGGTTGACCTTTACAATGCCCTCAATGGCAAATTGAAAGCAGAAATGCTTAACATTGATCTTCAAGAGTAATTGAAGATTTGCCATTCTAAGATCAAAGAACTGACCGTTGAGCGTGAGCGAGCAATCGTTAAACTTAAGGCTGAGAAAGCTACCATTGAAGGGTGGTGTAAAGCTTCCATCAAAGCCTCTGAGATCATTAACGCTTAAATCCCCGCCAAGATAATGACTGGTCTAGGATTTTCTTATGATCAGGAAGAATGTGTTAAAGACAAGTCCGTGCTTAAATTTGGCACTTTTGTCTCTTCTATTCCCAACACTTCTTCCTCTCAGTCTTCTCTTTCTGAGAGTCATCTTGAAGGAACTCCTTCAAGTTCTGGTTGTAGAGACAAAGGTAAATCCATTGTCACTGCACCCCTTCCTAAGAAGTCTAACAAGTCAAATAGACCAAGGTCTATTCCTTCAGCTTGTAAAGCTTCTTCTTCTTCAAGGACTAGGAAATCTGAACCAAATCTGAACCCTCTCAAAAATCCAAGTCTCAGCTCATGGTGTATTTTTCACCTAATAAATCTAATTCCTCTAAGGTTCCTCCTAGAACCAATGACAAGGGAATCCTTGGAGCTGGTCTCGTTTCATCTAATAGTTCCTGGCCCTAAAGCTACCCCAAGCTTTAGGAAGTGTAAACACTGTGGTAAGAAAACACATATTGCCAGCAAGTGTCCTTCTGCCGTCAAGGCTGGTTCACCAGCTAAGGGCAAGAAAGTAGCTAAGGCTGAGAAATCAACCAAGGCGAAATCATCCACTAAGGCTGCAAAAGCAACCAAGGTGAAGAAAACCGTTGTAGTCTCTTCTTCAGGCTCAACGAAGACAACTCCTGCTGAAAAGTCTTCAGCATCAAACGTTGTAGTTCCTACCACTGAAGACTTCCACTGAAACTACTTTAGTAGTGTCAGAGGTTGTTCCTCTCTCCACTCAAACCTCTTCAGGTTTAGTGATGCCATCTACTGATACTGATTCTTCAACTACAGTGGATGAAGCCTCTGACAAAGCTGGACCCCAATAGCTGGGTACCAATAGCATTCTTAATTTGTTTCCTTGTGCATGACGTCAAAGGTATATGGTATATTGATAGCGGATGTTCAAGACATATGACTGGAGATAAATCCCTATTAACTCATTTCAAGGAAGAAAGAGGACCTTCCGTAACCTTTGGTGGTATCGGAAAAGGATATACCAGAGGTTTTGGTATATTAACCAATGGTGCAACAACTTTCAAACGCGTTGCATATGTCGAAGGACTGAAGCACAATCTTCTTAGCATCAGTCAACTATGTGATAAAGATTATACAGTTAAATTCCCGAAGAATTCATGTCACGTTCTTGACAAAGATGATAAGGTTGCCTTAACCGGTTTTCGTATAGAGAATGTATATATCATCAATATGAATTCCTCTCTCATTAAGAATAGTTGTTTCTTCTCTAAAGCCTCGTCAGATATTAATTGGCTATGGCACAATCGACTTTCTCATCTCAACTTCAAGACACTCAGTGAGCTGTCAAGAAATGATCTTGTCACTGGTCTTCCTCAAGATTCTTTTGCAAAGGAATCTCTTTGCTCAACATGTGAAAAAGGAAAACACACAAGAGCTAGCTTCAAGTCTAAGCAAATCTCTTCAGTGACTGCACCTCTTCAGCTATTGCATATGGATCTCTTTGATCCATTCAACGTGCAATCCTTAGCTGGAAAGTAGTTCACACTCGTCATTGTTGATGAGTATGCCAGGTACACTTGGGTCTTCTTTCTTAGATCCAAAGATGAAGCTCCTGAAGAAATCATTTCGTTCATCAAGAAAATAGAAGTACTCAACAATGTTAAAGTACAATCTTTTAGAAGTGACCATGGCACTGAATTCAAAAATAGTACTATGGATAACTTCTTTGAGGACATGGGAATCTCTCAAAACTTCTCTTCAGTGAGAACTCCTCAGCAGAATGGGGTCGCTGAAAGACGAAATCGAAGAATCATTGAGGCTGCTCGATCTATGCTCAGTGAATCCCATCTCCCTACTCAATTCTGGGCTGAAACTGTCAACACCGCTTGTTTCACTCAAAATCGATCACTGATCGTAAAGAGGTTCAAGAAGACGGCCTATGAACTCTTCCATGGACGAAAACCTTCTATAAGTTTTCTTCATATATTTGGCTGTACTTGTTACATTCTCAACAATCGCGACCAACTTGGAAAGTTCGATCCTAAAGCTGATGAAGGAATCTTTCTTGGATATTATTCTGTATCCAAAGCCTTCAGAGTATTCAACAAACGAAGATAGACAATAGAGGAATCTATTCATGTCACCTTTGACGAATCTCAATCAGCTAATTCAAAACCCATCTTAAATGATGAGGATGAATTAGAAAACTGGATGTTCTCTCAATATGGACAACCTGAAGCTTCCTACAGTGCTCCTCTCAATACTAATCTCTTGAAGCTGAAGATGATCCACTCATGATTCCAGTTACATCTAGTCACTCCAACGCATCTTCTTCAGAGATCGCTGATGTGCCTATTAGATGTGTTCCTCATTCTACTTCAAATATTGATCATTCAGTGAATGAAATGCCTTCAGTTTCTAAACCTGTTTTAATCGCTGAATTTGAGACTCCTTTGGCGATAGTCCCTATTGCTGAAGATACTGCAACTGAAGCCTCATCTTCTGTTCCTGAACTCGCTTATTCAGATGAAATTCCTTTACCGGCTCAGCAATGGACAAAAGACCATCCAATTCATCAAATTCTTGGTGATCCAGATGCAGGTATCAAGACACGTCGTGGTCTGGGTAATATCTGTCTCTTTGTCAACTTCCTTTCTTTAGTTGAACCCAATAAATTCAATGATGCTATCTCTGACCCTAGTTGGGTCCTTTCCATGCAAGAGAAGCTCATTGAGTTTAATAGGAACAAAGTCTGGTACCTTGTCCCACGTCCATCTGACAAATCAGTTATAGCCACCAAATGGATCTATCGCAATAAGTTGGATGAAGATGGTGTGGTAACCCGTAGCAAGGCTCGACTTGTTGCTTAGGGTTATAAACAAGAAGAAGGGATCGACTATGACGAGACCTTCGCACCAGTGGCTAGACTCGAAGCAATTCGACTCTTTCTAGCCTTTGTTGCCCATCGAGACTTCAAAGTCTTTCAGATGGATGTAAAGAATGCTTTCCTTAATGGGAAACTTCAAGAGAAAGTTTATGTTGAACAACGTCCAGGGTTCCTTGACCTTAAGTATCCAAACCATGTCTATAGGTTGGATAAAGTTCTTTATGGGTTAAAGCAGGCTCCTCGTGCCTGGTATGATACCCTTTCATCTTTTCTCATCTCTGAGAAATTCTCTCGTGGAAAAAAGAATATCAGATGAGCATGATGGGAGAACTAACATTCTTTTTAGGTCTCCAGATCAAACAAACAGATAAAGGTTGTGTGTCCACAAAATCACTGATCAATCTTCATTTATCTTCAATATCAATGGCAGATTCTTAGATTTAACAATAAGAACATCAAGAACATTTAGAGAGAAAAAGTCAATTCTTTCATTTCAGATAAAGGTTGTGTGTCCACACCTACTAATTACAAAGATTAACCACTATTTATATGGTCAAACTAACAAAGCAAAGTCAAAGTCAAACCTCTAAAGAAAAGTCAAACACACTGACTTTTACAATTAAAGACGATTTATAAACTTTCAAGACGAATAAAATTAATACTGATTTCTCAGTCCTAACAAAGGTATCTTTATCAATTTCAAGAATATTAGATGATGTGATTTTCGAACAAATAGCAAAAACTCAGATGAACAAATTGAAGCTGAGTTCGATTTACAATGAGAGATATACGAATCCGCTCAAAGCTAAACCTAAACCGCTCAAGTAAAATCAAAGTTCGATCAAAAATCAACCTTAAACATGAGATGATTTACCTGGGATAGATGTGAATTCGAAGATAGATGTGAATTCGAAGATATAGTGTGCGGTTTAGCCTAAACCGCTCAAGACAAACTCAGAATCCGCTCAAATAAAGTCTCAAATTGATCAAATGAATTCTGCTCAAGAAATGATCGGTATACAAGAACAAACACTTCGATTTAGAAGACCTGCTGAATGAATCAGAGCACTAATCCGGTCAAGTGGTGACCGGTTTACATGAACACCGGACAAGGGGTGTCCGGTTTATGTAAAATCCGCTCAAAATTCTTCGATGCACAAGTCCTGAAATCGTCCGGTGTACCTCTCCGCTCGATCCAGACTTGAATCCGGTTAAGCTTTGTAAGGATTAGACTTAGTCTCAAACTCGTGAATCAAACCTGAGAACAATTCGGGCAAGCCTCCTTCGGTTTACCTCTTATTTGCTCAAGAATCAGACTAAGAAACCTGCGATATCCGTGTGATGAAGACAAATCATACAGAAACTAAGGATAAACCGGATGGGCTTTGAAGATGGATTGGGCTTTTAAACTTGGACGGTTTAAAAAAAACATACCAAAAATTTAAAAGAAGATTAAAATCTATTAAAAACACAAAAACAGAAAAACATTTTAAAAAAAATGGATCAAAAACACAGATTTAAAAAAAAAATTCAAGAACACAAAAAAATCTAAAAACACAAAATCCGATTAAATCTTGATAAAAATTGATCAAATCAGAAAAGTATGTGAATAACAAAGATTCACAATTCAATTTCGAGCATTTTGATCCTTTTTATAACACGAAAACACAAGATTTTTATGAAAAATCGGATCAAAATCCAAAAAAAAAAATCAAGAACACTCAAGAACATAAAAAAATTCAGAAAAGAATTAAAAAAATTACTTATCTGATTTCTTTTTAACCTCTGATTTCTTGCATCCTGCTCTGATACCAATTGTGTGTCCACAAAATCATTGATCAATCTTCATTTATCTTCAATATCAATGGCAGATTCTTAGATTTAACAATAAGAACATCAAGAACACTTGAGAGGAAAAGTTAACAACTCTAAGCTCAGTCAAACCTCTATTATTTATGTAAATCTTACAAATGAGTTCTTCACTTGGGCTGCAGTGACTTGTTCTGGTAGCTTGTTATTACTTTGGTATGTCGCTTTACAAAACTCAGAATCTTTGATGCTGTTATGAGAACTTGAGCTGCTGTCAAGACTGCTTTCAAGACTTGCTTTTGTTTAGCTCATTCAACACTTCAATCCGCACCTGTTGTCAAGACCTACAAACAACTCTGTTGTTGCTGTCTAGTTTTTGTTGATGTCTAAACCAACACAGCACACTCAAACACTTCTATTTTCAAATTTTAAACCAACATAGCACAACTCACCTTCGTTTTTCAGTTAGACTTAAACACAACAAACCTGTTATAAGAACCTGCTGCTGTCTTCTTGTTGCTGTCAAGACAGTTTTAAAACAGCAAGACTGCTGTTGCTGTGTATGAACCTGTCCAAATCAGACCAGCAAAGTCAAACAGTTGCAAGCAAATCAAATCCTCTTTAACAATGCTGTCAAAATGATTAACCAAACAGGTGAATCACACAAATAAACCAACAGCTGCTGCTATTTTTTTTAAACCTGTTAAACAGAAACCTGCTGTTACTTTCTTCTAAACAAAAACAGTCACAAAAGCTTCTATATGCATAACAAATGCTAGCTGCTGTTCTTGTTGCGGCAACCTCTACCCGATAATGGACAACAACCAGAATCGAATGCCTCCAAAATCTGATCCTTACTAAAGAAAACAACACCCAAAGCAGCTTGAGTAATCAACTCTCAACCAAAAATCAAGCAGCAAAAACAGCGATAGCAAACAATCATAAAGATCATGCACTCATAACTAGCTGATCAAGACTAATCAAGACTGTTTGAAAAACAGTCAGGTCTGCTCAATGTGAAATCAAGACTGCATGAACATTAATGTCAATTACTGCAGCTTCAAAACTGTTTTAAAAAATTTGATGCTTATCAAGTCTTAACAGTTATCAAATCACTAACCATGAAATCGAAAACAATCACACAGAACCTGCACACTGGCTGCTGTTTTGGAATTGTGAAATCTTCAAATCATAACAGAAACAGAACAATAGCTGCTGTTAAGAACCTGTTGCTGTGTAGTTGCTGTTAAGACCTGCTTGCTGTTTAGCTATATAACAGCTTCAAAACAGCCTTAACCAGTCTAGCAAACAGCAGTTCTAAACAAAATGATTGATGCAAGCTGTTTAAAATCTGTTGATGTTTAAACCAGCTTAAAAATGAAACTGCTGTTACAAGATTGATTCTAATAAACCTTGACTATCAACCTTGCTGCTTAAACCTATTTTACCTGCTGCTGTCAAGATCACAGCAACTTGTTGCTACTGCTGTTTCTTGTTGCTGTCAAGATCACATCACAGATAACAAATACAAAACTTGATGTCAAAACACAACCTGATGTTACCTGTTTTACCTGCTGTTACCTGTTAAGCTGCTTGCTGTTTCAGACTTTAAAATCAAACTCAAACAATCTTATCAAACAACATCAAAAAAAATAGTCTAATAAACTTGTCCTAAACCGTTTTAAAGAAATACAGCAGCTTAAACAGTTTAATGCACTAATAAGCAGATTAAATCTACGAGTCATTCCAAATACGAACAAACCAGATTAAACCTGTGAAATTTGGGCATTATTAGCATATGACAGCAAGCATGTTTAACAAAACAGCAAACACCTTCTTCTCCACAAAAACAGCCTACTAAACTGTTGTTAATCACTATACAGCCTGCTAGTTGTTGATGCTACTGTCAATACTTGAAGATAAACCGGACAGCATAAACACCTTAACCTGACAACACAATTGTAAACCGGACAACACTAGGTGTAAACCTGTCAATTCATGAATACACACCGGACATCACATGAAAATAAACCTGTCACAATTTGAATGTTAATCTGACAACTTGAATGTACACCGGACACTATGAAACACAGACACAAAACAAGGGTATAAATCAGACAATTAAGAATCCCAATGAAAACATTCAAAATAGAATCGATTCTTGACAAGATGTTCAAAGTATTGAGTGATTTATCAAAAAGAATCAAGAATTAATGAACAAATTCGAATCTGGGTAAAAGGAATTAAGCGGATTAGAAGTCCGCTCAAAGTACTTCTATGCACAAATTCTAAGTCCTAAACCGATCAACTCCGCTTAAAGCAAAACCTAAACCGCTCACTACTCCGGTCAAGGGTTGATCGGTATACATGAATATCGGACAATCTGAGATGGAAGACGTACCTGTTTAGACGAATCCGAACACTATCAGATCAAGATTGA
This sequence comes from Cynara cardunculus var. scolymus, assembly GCF_001531365.2. Classification (NCBI taxonomy): domain Eukaryota; kingdom Viridiplantae; phylum Streptophyta; class Magnoliopsida; order Asterales; family Asteraceae; genus Cynara; species Cynara cardunculus. The sequence goes on from NW_020200752.1 coordinate 112,240, forward strand.
TCGGTTTACCTCTCCGCTCGTTCTCTGCTCATCTCCGCTCAAGTGATGTGCGGTGTAGATGAACACCGCTTGAATTGCGATTTAGCCTTAGACTCGAAATCGATTGAAGCTATGAAAACTAACCGGAGAACAATCCGATCAAGGCTCCTTCGGTTTATCTTGAATCCGTTCAATTTGTGTGCGGTTTGGTTGAAGAGAATGTGAGCAGAGTGATGAACAATGTAAGATTTAAGCGGACTCTTAGTCCGGTCAACTAATGTGGGCCAAAAATGAAAAGCCCAAATAGTCTAAGAGTTTAACCGGGTATACAATGGACGGATTAACAAGAAAATCAAACAAAACAAAACAAAAACAGATTAAAACTAACAAAAACACAAAAACTAAAAGAAATTTAACAAAAAATGGATCAAAAACACTGACATTAAAAAAAACAAGAACACGAAAAAAATTTAAAAACACAAAAATCCGATTAAATCTTGATAAAGATTGATCAAATCAGAAAAGTTTGTGAATAACAAAGATTCACAATACAATTTCGAGCATTTTGATTATTTTATAACATGAAAACACAAGATTTTATGAAAAAAAATCGGATCAAACAGAAAGAAAATATGAAAAACGCGAAGAACATGAAGAACTAAAAAAAATTCAGAAATTAAAAATTCACTTATCTTCAAAAGAATTCTGATTTCTTCATCTGATTTCTTGCATTCCAGCTCTGATACCAATTGTGTGTCCACAAAATCACTGATCAATCTTCATTTATCTTCAATATCAATCGCAGATTCTTAGATTTAACAATAAGAACATCAAGAACACTTGAGAGGAAAAGTCAACAACTCTAAGCTCAGTCAAACCTCTATTATTTATGTAAATCTTACAAATGAGTTCTTCACCTACTAATTAAAAAGATTAGCACTATTTATATGGTCAAACTACAAAGCAAAGTCAAAGTCAAACCTCTAAAGAAAAGTCAAACACGCTGACTTTTACAATTAAAGACGATTTATAAACTTTCAAGAAGAATACAATTAATACTGATTTCTCAGTCCTAACAAAGGTATCTTTATCAACCAAAGTAAGTATGTTCGATACATGCTGAAGAAATTTGATCTATCCAACAGTTCATCTATGAAGACTCCAATGGCTCCTCCACTTTCTCTCAACAAGGATCCAAAATGGAAAGCCTGTAAATGTTATTGTTTACAGAGGAATGATCGGCTCCTTGCTGTATTTAACAGCTAGCCGACCCGATATCATGTACTCCACTTGCTTATGTGCAAGATATCAAGCTGAACCAAAGGAATCCCATCTGATCGCTATCAAATGCATATTCAGATATCTTAATGGAACTCCTAATATGGGTCTTTGGTACCCTAAAGGTTCAGGTTTTGATCTAATCGGTTATTCGGATAGTGATTTTGAAGATTGCAAAATTGATAGGAAAAGCACCATTGGAGGCTGTCAGCTTCTAGGTGGAAAGTTGGTGAGCTGGACAAGCAAAAAGCAAAATTCAGTGTCCACATCAACAGCTGAAGCTGAATACATAGCCGCTGACAGTTGCTGTGCCCAAATTATTTGGATGAAAAACCAACTGCTAGACTACAACCTTCAGTTTTTAAAGGTTCCTATCTATTGCGATAGCACTAGTACTATTGCAATTGCAAACAATCCTATACTTCACTCCAAGACCAAACATATTGAGATCCGATATCATTTGATGTAGAGATTATGTTATGAATGGTGATATTGAACCTCACTTTGTTCCAACTAAGTATCAACTCGCTGACCTTTTCACCAAGCCTCTTGATGAGACAAGATTTAACATCTTGATCAGTGAATTGGGGATGTTAAACACTGAGGATTAATCTTCAGCTATTAAGCATCACTCAGTAAGTGAAATGATTCAGTGCTCTATCTCTGACACTGAACTTTTGAGTAAATATATCTATTCTCTCTCATGTATGATTACTCTTCTCTTTTCTTTGACTTAAAACCCTCACTGAAGCTTTTCTCTTCAGTGACTAAAGTTTTAAAAGTTGGTTTCAGCGATTCTCTTATCACTGACCATATCTAAGTATATCTTTATACTTCTCTTAAAAATCAACAATGATCACTGAATTTTTTTTTATCAGTGATTAAAAAGTTTGGTTTTTTAAAAGCCAGTTTCAATGATTCTCTTATCATTGACACTGATGCCTTAAAACCCTCACTGAATCTTTCATATTCAGTGATAAAATGTTTTAAACGGTCTTATCAGTGTTTAGTTAAACACTGTATGACTCTTCGTTTTCTTAAAAACTTTTTGTTTTTAAAAGAAAATAGTTAATGAACCGTCTTAATGACGACGTTCTCTATTTACTATGCGCAACGCTTTGAGACGCGCAAAAGGTTCTGTCATTACGCTACCTCATTTAATGTCATTCAATCATGGATGAGAACGTGGTTTTTTCCATCACGACCACTTTCTCGAACCATCGTCTGTTTACCCTTTCATATTTCTTCTCTCTTCTCCTACCTATAAATATGAGACTTCTTCTCCACTTTTCTCTTTACGTTTTCAAATTTCTTAGACGAACCTTTTCTAAGATTTCTCCAAAGCAAGAACTCTCTCAAACCTTCAAACTTGTTTTTGACCTGTACTCTCCAATCTTCTAAGGTTAATATCTTCTTATTCTTCTTCTTTATTTTCTGTCATAAGAAACATTTAATCTGTTTTAAGAATCTTGTTCTCTTAATACATTAAACAACAATGATTATTTAATCATCTCTTTCTTGGTTATAATCTTGTTTCTATATACACATTTCACTTGAAAAACCCTAAATCTTCATTAAGGAATTTTCAAAAGAAGTTTTTATTGTCTCTAAAACTTTTTCTATATTCTTCTCCCAAACAATCTTGGTTTATACTAACAACCTGTTTATCTTATTCTTATTACTCAAACAGATGGCCGCTAAGAATGTCAACTTCTCTCTCGATGAGGTATCCTTCAACACCAACAACCACATTGCCTTGTTGGATATCCCTTCATCAAAGACGGACTACCAAGAGGCGGTTGACTTTTTCAAACAGTTGTTATTGGGCTTCGCACTCAACCATGAGCCCATCATGGTGAAAGAACTTCTTCAGCAGTTCTGGTTCATTACTGAAGTTGTTGATGTCGAGGTCAATCCTGGACGCCAAGTGAAGCAGATCAACTTCACCTTCAACCGCATGGAAGTGAAGTTCGGCGTCAACACTTTAAGGACGGCTCTTCGTCTTCCCAAAGGCCCCTACGACAGCAAACCAACCACGACCGAGATCATCGAGTGTCTCGATGCCATTGGCTATCAATGGCCAATGAAGGACTCAAATGCTCCTGTGAAGTCCTTGTCCAAGATTGAGAAGAACAGGATGTCAGCCATCTGGCAATTCCTGTTCTCTCATTTCATCCAGTGCATGGGTGGAAAAACTGGAGGTTAGGACCAGGCCTCTAAGATCGCCTTAACCATAGGCGTATTTACGATTCAGTGTCACAATATAAATTATGTTGTGGTCATTTTCGATGACCTAGTGCTCAAGCTGAACAAGCACCAGCGAGAAAAGGTGGTGCCTTACACCAGGTTCCTTTCGATGGTGTTTGCAAAGATCTTTAAAGATCAATAATCCAAGGAAGGAAACCTCCAAGTTTCCAAGGTTGGATCCAAGATTCTGGATCATAAGCTGAGGGACAGTGATGTGGCACTAACTTCTATTGTGTCCATCACTACCTCTTCTCCTTAGGTGGCTAGGACAAGGGAAACCCCCCCCCCCTGAGTCCAGCCAAGCCACCAAAACCCCTTCCAAACGACCCTATCAACCAACTCTTGGTTCTCCTCAGAGAGCCAAGAAGTCCAAAAAGGGGACAGCCACGTCTCTGGTTGAAGCCTCTCAAAAGGTTTCAGCTATTGAAACTAGCCTTATCCCCGAGGCATTTTCAGCTAACCCTCCCAACTCTTCAAGGATTTCTCCCATCACTGTCGTATCAGCGGTACCTACCCCAACCACCTCAGTTACCCAAATCACTGAAGGTGTGAATATTAGCGCCGCCACCGTTGAACACCCACGTCTCTTCTCAACCATTTTCTCTTCTCCTTCTTCTTTGGTCTTTACACATGTCGATGATGTATCAGCGACTGTCCTCCCTGATACTGAGACAAACACCACTAGACTTGAGGTTGCTCCTCTTGATGCTTCTCAGTATACAGATGTCCATCCTCTCAACAACATCTTTGCTCATGCCAATGACAATCCTTTGGATGTCATTGATGGCCCCTCAGGTACTCCATCTTCCTACCCGTTCATTTTTACTAACCTTGAGCTGTTTGCTCACACTTCCTCTCTTGCAGGTCCTTCTTCAACGCATCAGCCTGATGCTGAGGGAGAGGAAGAGGACGGGGGCGAGAAAGAAGATGGAAGGGATGATGAAATTGATGATGATTATGATATGGCATATGATATTAAACTTCTCCTCCCCACTGTTGATTTCATTCTCTGCAGGATAACTGAAGTCCACCAGCAGATGCCCCACCAGGCTGACCTTGATGCGAGCTTCTTTGCTATCTAGGCGGACGTTCAAGACTTTCAGAGTCACCTCCTGACTCTCCAAGAAGTTGTTCAAGCCAACACCGACGCCATTGCTGCTCTCTCCAGCAGGGCTGACGATGCTCAGCCTATTGCCGTTCAGCAGACTGGTCTTCTTCAACAGATCCTGGATGATGTCCGTCAACCAGCTCCAGTGATCCCACCTTCTTTCTCTGCCGATGATCACACCCAGCTTATGAGACACGTGAGGCAATGAAAACTCTAGTTGGTGCTCTGTCAAGGCTAGAGGAGGTAATGGTTCTCCAGCATCAGCGCTTGGACAAACTCTCTGGCCAATTTTCTCAAGTATTAGCCAGAGAGGGAGAGATAAGGTCCAACGATGGTCGATCATCTGATGTTGTTCCTGCTCCTTCTATGGCTGTTGGTCCAGTATCAGCTACAGTTGAAGCTGAAGCTGAGGCTCCTAGAACTGAAGCGGTTGCTGCTCCTGTAATCCCGACCACCGAAGCTGCTCCAACTGAGGTTGTCTATGCCATCCCTAGGGATGATGCTCCTTCCACCATTGCTGCTGGTGATAATGATGTTGATGAAGATGAAGATGATGATGATGATGAACCTACCATTCCAGACTCCGGAAGTGACCTAGATGGTGACAACAATGATGATGATGAAGATGACTTTACCATCAAGTACCAGAAGCCATCAACCGCCACCAAGGGAGTTACCCTTAGGGGTTCTGCATCCCAAGGGGAGAAAAGGGAAGGTGAATCTACTCAATCAAGGAACCAGGACCCCAAGTCGAAAGGCAAGGCGGTCATTGAAGAAGGAAACTTGAAGGTATTGTTCAAAATCCCTCAACAACATGTTTTTGAAGACTCTACCTCTCAGGTAGTCACTTCATTGTACCAACTTTAGATTCCATCAACCACTTGCGGTCGACTGGAATGGGTCCCTGATCACCCTGTCTCTAGTGCTCCTACCGACCAGCAGATGACTCAGCTTAAGGAGTCATTCAAACAGACTAGAGTAAAAATTCCTCTTCGTACCTCTAGTGGTGGTGAGTTCGAATTCCTTTCTGAAGCTGAAAGACTCGAGGCATTAAGGGCTGAAGAAGAGCTAGAGCTTCAGAAGAAGCAGAATGAAGACAGCATAAAGCTGGCCAAGTCACTAGCTGCAAAGGTCCTCCCCAAGAGAAAGTCCAAGAAAATGGTGAACGTTGTCCAAGCCAAGACTAAACTTCTTTCTATTGCAGAAGTTGAGCATGAGAAGAACCTGAAGCTGGTGGAAAAGGACAAGCGATGGAGCGAAGCAAAGCTGAAGAAGAGAATCAGTCCCTGCCCAATTATCAGCGTCAGCATCAGTGGGCGTTCAAAAGACGGTGGAACACTGGTCTCAATGCTCATCACCAGGGACAATCTCGATGCCATCCTCGAGTACCCTTCCTAACTTGGCCGCTATGGATACAACGAATGGATGGAGATCAGGCAAGCCATTCAGCCATCCAAGTCGAGACATAAGACAATTATCGAGGACACCATCAGTGTGCTCATTAAAAGGATGTCCAGGTATGTCGCGGTCCCTGACAGGCCATCTCTAAATAAAGGCGGGAAGAAGAAACTCAAGCTCTCTGATCCTAATGATGGACTATTCCTAAGGAACAAACATGAAACAGGGTTCTCCTTAGATGAAGTCCTGAAGGGTCACCAGAGTACAGACATTTCTATGTTGAATCTTGACTTGCCAGATAAGGGTCCCTATACACCAAATGTTGTGCATTTTAAACCTAAGTTAGGAGTTATATTCCTTGACTATGAAGGTGAAGTCAGATTTCAGAGAATGACAGAGCTACATCTATGTCCAATGAGTCATTTGGTTTACCTCTTGCTCTAGATAGATGATAGCATGCCTGGAAAAGTCATCGATCTGAAGATACGAAGGGAATGCCTACGTCGAAGAAACCTTGGTGAAGATGTACCTAGATACATAGATCTAAGTGTTCTAGATTAGTTTTCTATTTGTAACAACAATCTACTTTTCCTTGTAACTTTTTGTACTATGTCTACTTTCAGTGATTATACTTATAGTCTGTAAGCACTAGACATATATTGTAATACTTGTAATATTACCAATGATAATAAAATGAGTATTTCATGTACTTCACTGAAAAAGATCCCTGAAAAAAGTAATAGGGACACAAGTCTATGAGTTCCAGTGTTACTTTTTACACTCACTGACATTTTATAAGTCAGCGCATAAGCTTTCAGTTTCAGTTTCCATACTTGTAATTTTCTCTTAGATATAACTTAAGGAAAATTCTCAAGCAGAGACTGACTCACTGAAGAAGATCCCAAAATAGTAAAAAGGGACATGTACTTTATATGTAACTTTTCCTTACTATTATTTGATAAGACAACCTTCTTTATGTTGTCTTGTTATCATCAAATAGGGGGAGATTGTCGATCCTCTCTCTCAGTGATTTGATGATAATCCATTTTCACTTACGTTGTATTTATGTTTGTCTTTTCAGTTGCAGCGATCATCACTGAACCTATTCAGTGATCACTGAAGAACTTGTATTGTAATTCAATCAGAGACAGCGATACTTCAAGAAGACAACACTCACACCAAAGAACCTTCAGCTAATGTTGAAGACTGAAACTGAAGATTAGAGACTGGCGAGTACGTGATCTGAAGTGGTACTCAGTGATTACAAGCCCGTCCATATATGTGTGAAGACTGCTCAAGCCTCAGTGAATGCTGAAGAGATCTTCAGGTTATTCCAGCATTAAGCGATCAAAGGAAGCTTGCTTAGCACGATTGTTGTTGTCTTGTCTTTATGCACACAAAGGATAAACCCATACCCTTCTAAATGTTGGTAAGGTACGGAGACGACTAGTTAACTCTATTGCCCACCAACTTTAGGTAAGGACGTCTGCTCATGAATAGTGCTCTTTGTACTATTCACTATAGCAAAGGACAAGCATTCCTCTTAACGCTTGACACGCACTTTAACCCTACCATTTTCCATTAAATGAACATTTAATGCACTGGGTATATGTGACATCCGTCAGTTTCGAAATCTAGGTTAGTATCTGCATAGGATTTCCAAAATTAGAAATATAACTTATTAAAGCTTAGTTAAGTTGATTAGAACTCAGCTAGTTTAGATTGCCGGCGTTTAGGTCAGAATGTCCTGTTTCGGCAAGTAACTGATAAAGTTAATTTATGTAATGCCGAAAACTCTAAAAATTCTCCAAAATATGATAAAGTATTATATAAAGTCCAAATTTAAAATATAAAAAGTTTAATTTTAAAAGTCCAGACAATTTCACAAAAATCTGAAATTTTGACCAAATACTGATTTTTATCACCGGTAGCCATTTTAATTTGGTAAAATACATGATAATTAGGTTTTAAAAAAAAATGAAATTGTTGGGCTTGGGTTAGTCCCATGGCTGGCCCCTCTTCCCCCCCCCCCACCATTCCCTCTAAATTTAAATGAAGGTGAGTCTACCTTCATTTCTCTCTCACTTCTTCATTTCTCTTCACAAAATTCTCCTCCTTCTCTCTAACCCAGCCGAATTTCTCCCTAAACCCTCATCATTTTACAAGTTCTTTGAAGAAAATCAAAGAACAATCTTCATACAAGAAGGTAAGAACATTGTCTATGCGTTTTTCTTTCATTTTTGTTGTAAAATCCATTTTTCTTCTACTTTATCTTACACTTCCCCTAAACCCACAACTTCTCTGAATTCTAAGGGTATATATATATATATCGTTGAAATGGTGGTAATCCATGATCCCAAACATTAGAACTCAAGAAAAGTTGGTAAAAGTGCTTGCATGTGGGTTTTTGACCATAAAAGAGGCTGTTTGGAGCTGACATATTACTACCTAGTAGTTATGTCACCCATTTCTCCAAAAATAATAGTCCAAATGTTAGGAATGAAATTCAGTGTATAATTGTATTCGTCTTGAAAGATTAAATTGTCTATAATTGAAATTGACATCATGTTTGATTTTGTATGTAAGGTTTGACTTTGACTAGGCTTTTATTGTTTGACCCTATAAATAGGGTAATATCTTGTAATTGTTGGTAGGATGCTTATTGTAAATCAGTATACGTATGAAAGAGAGTTTGACTAGACTTTGAATGTTGATTATTTCTCTCTTCTTCATCTCTATAGAAATCATCAGATCTGCCATTGGTATGAAATTTACATGAAGATTGATCATATCAAGGACTCACAATTGGTATCAGAGCAGGAATTGCAAGAAATCAAAAAGAAGAAATCAGAGTTTTTGAAGATTTTTTTGCTGAATTTTTTTTAGTTCATCAATTGTTCATATCGTTCTTATTTTTTTCTTGAGTTTAATTCGAAATTTCTTCAAAATTTTATGTTTTTGTGTTAATTTTGGGATCATTTTGTGCGTAATCTTGTTGTGAATCTTTGTTTTATACAAAGATTTGCATTTTGATCATCTGATTCCAAGTTTTTGATGATTTTGTGTTTTTAAAATTCTTCGTGTTCTTAAAAAGTTTTGTAAATTTCTGGATTTTGATCCATTTTTGTTTGAATTTTTTAAGTTTTTTGTGTTTGTGGCTGAACGGATTCACTAAATCGCTCAAACAATTTTTAAATCTCCTATTTTTTTCAATCTTGAGTATATTTCAGCCCAAGGCCCATTTGGTTTAAAGCCCATACCTTATTTTCATCGCTTGCTTCTTGACCGGATATTGGCTTCATCTCTTGCTTCTCAACCGGATTACACCTTGTAGGTTTCATCGTCTCATCTAAATCGCACAGTAAATCATTCACAATCACTCAATCTTACAGGTTAAGGCACACCACTTGACCGAATTCGCATAACATTTGAGCAGATTTGTCCGAATTCGAACAACCCTTGAGCAAACTAGTGACCGGATTCATACACCACTTGACCGGACTTTGATCGGAGTTCTCTAAACTGACAGAAGCTTGTTTAAATCGCTCAAGGCTGTTTGATTTTGAGATTCAAAATGAAAGAGGAAGAGATAAAATATTTGACCAGTTATTCATTTCAAAAGATTCAAGTTCTACTGAAGTTCCTTGCCAAACTTGCAGCGAACAAGAGAAAACTATTAAAGGGTTGCGTGAGGGGCTTAGTGAGGAAGTGAGGAAGAAAGGGTCGATGGAGAACAAGTTTGACCATAACTAGTAGTCAAAGCTGCAAATCGAGCACTTGAGGTTAATTGGAGTTGAATTTTTTTTTAAGAAGAAGGTGGACATTGGTGTGTAGACAGTTCATTGGAACAGGTTCAAGGTCTTACAACAGAAGAGGTCTACATCACATTGTTTTGGGAAAACATTAGTTGTCTTCAATTCAGGTTCAGTTGAATATTTTGGAGTATTATTTGTTTTGGTTTGCTTATTACCCTGTTTGCAAAGGAAGATGCACTAATAGTGCCAGGGTCGGTGCTAGCACAAGTAAAAGATTCAGGTTAGAGAGTTGGACCTGTAAAGCAATTCCAGTATTTGATAATTCTAGTAAGCCTCGTGGAAGTGAGCAGAAGAACATTGACAATGATAATTTGTATATACGACTTTTGCATGCTTATTTTTGTTTCTTTGTGCCTTTGAGTGATTTAAATTCCCATTCGTCTTACTGGAGTTCACTGTTGCATTACTCTTCAGGTTACAATAGTTCTGTTTTTGAGAATGCAGAGTTTTTTGTTCATACGCTTATACATTTATGGATTGAGGATAACTTGATTCCTTGTTATGGTTTTGGAGATGTGTCAACACATGATCAAGATGTTTCCAGCCTTTATCCAGAAGAGAGTTTTTGTAATGGATTTGAGGAAGTCTTGAATAGATATAGGGAAATTGTCTCTCATCTAAAGCTTGCAGGACCAACATCATTTGCCTCGGACAAACATTTACCCGTTTTAGTAGCAGATGCAGTTTCGATTGCTGTTTTGCATCAACTTAGTACTGAGCATTGGAGGAAGAAATCCATTGATGAGTTGGTTTTGATCAAGTCTTTCACGGACTGGCTCATCCGGATTCAAGCAATCCTCGATCAACTGCCTTTGCCGGATTCGGTTCCTTACATCTTTATTTGATCACAAGCTTGTTTAGACTTGCATTTTCATCGATCAACATTGTCCGGATTTGGTGTACCTAGTATTTTCTTGGGTTTATTATTTTTATTTTTATTTTTTTGGATCACTTTTTATCTGTTTTTATTTTGTGTTTAACTGTTTTGAGATTCTTGAACTGTTTTGCATCGAGTAAACTGTTTCTTATACATTTTAACAGTTTTTGACTGTTTTTACTGATATTTGACAGTTTTTCGTTGATTTTCTGATTTCTCAACAGTTTTAGTGTGTTTCTGTTTTTCTTTTTGAGCTTAATTGTTTTTTATTTCTTTTGATTGATTTCATTGCATTAGATCCTGTAATTGATCAATCTTTTTTTTGAATGGTAGATATCCTAGAGAATGAGAATCAAGAGATGAGAGCTCAGATTGCTGAACTGAAGAAGAGCATTGTGAACTATAAAGAAAATACATAAATATATTTTCTGAGAATCATGCTAATGTAGAATTTATTGAAAATCTGCAAAAAGATCATAAAAGAGCATTGGAAAGAGTTGAGAATGATTCAAAGTATCAAATTAATAAACTTGAAAATTCTTTGGATAATGTTAGAAAAGATTTTGATAATGAATTGAAAATATGGAGTAAAGCTAATAAAGATCTTTTCAACAAACTCCAAGAAGTTCAGAATGAATTAAGATGTTGGTCCCAGATCTCTAAAATAACAATAATAATTTAGTTATGAATAACCAAATTATACTGTTTTAATAAAGAAAGTAAATAAAAACTCAAAAATAGATTATGAATAAGAAAGGACAGTTTTGAGTTTCAAAGGTTTTACTGAATAATAAAYCGTGAATACAGAGTAAAAACCTTATGCACGTATATGCGTATATGTGTGCATGCGTTTATGCACGCTTCTAAACAATAGACCTAGTCGTCTATTTATACTAGTTAGCTAATGTCTAGATAACTATCTATTGCTACTTTCTAGCAGATAGTCTAGCTA